>NW_025290597.1:0-1067 GCF_018294505.1 Triticum aestivum | reverse complement strand
TTCTGTCAATGACGCAATCATCCGGAAGATTAACTCCCAATTGAATCAAGTGATTATTATACCCAGACATTTTGAGTATATGCTCACTGACAGAACTGTTCTCCTCCATCTTGCAGCTATAGAACTTATTGGAGACTTCATATCTCTCAATCCGGGCATTTGCTTGAAATATTAACTTCAACTCCTGGAACATCTCATATGCTCCATGACGTTCAAAACGTCGTTGAAGTCCCGATTCTAAGCCGTAAAGCATGGCACACTGAACTATCGAGTAGTCATCAGCTTTGCTCTGCCAGACGTTCATAACATCTGGCGTTGCTCCAGCAGCAGGCCTGGCACCCAGCGGTGCTTCCAGGACATAATTCTTCTGTGCAGCAATGAGGATAATCCTCAAGTTACGGACCCAGTCCGTGTAATTGCTACCATCATCTTTCAACTTTGCTTTCTCAAGGAACGCATTAAAATTCAACGGAACAATAGCACGAGCCATCTATCTACAATCAACATAAACAAGCAAGATACTATCAGGTACTAAGTTCATGATAAATTTAAGTTCAGTTAATCATATTACTTAAGAACTCCCACTTAGATAGACATCCCTCTAATCCTCTAAGTGATTACGTGATCCAAATCAACTAAACCATAACCGATCATCACGTGAGATGGAGTAGTTTTCAATGGTGAACATCGTTATGTTGATCATATCTACTATATGATTCACGCTCGACCTTTCGGTCTCCGTGTTCCGAGGCCATATCTGCATATGCTAGGCTCGTCAAGTTTAACCTGAGTATTCTGCGTGTGCAAAAACTGGCTTGCACCCGTTGTAGATGGACGTAGAGCTTATCACACCCGATCATCACGTGGTGTCTGGGCACGACGAACTTTGGCAACGGTGCATACTCAGGGAGAACACTTCTTGATAATTTAGTGAGAGATCATCTTATAATGCTACCGTCAATCAAAGCAAGATAAGATGCATAAAAGATAAACATCACATGCAATCAATATAAGTGATATGATATGGCCATCATCATCTTGTGCCTGTGATCTCCATCTCCGAAGCA
>NW_025290596.1:0-1067 GCF_018294505.1 Triticum aestivum | reverse complement strand
AAATACACGAATAATTTTTAAATTCACGAATATGTCATGAATCAGTGAAAAAATTAAATACGTGAACTATTCTGAAATCCCTAAACATTTTTTGAATACACAATATGTTTTTATTCCTGTTTTTTCCACAAAATCATCAACATTTTTTGAAAACCTTTTTTTTTGCAAAATCACAATGTTTTTGTATCCATGAACATTTTATGATTCATTTTTTTGAATTCACATACATTTTATGATTTCTCAAATATCTTTTTTCATTGCTATATTTTGATATACTGAATTGTTTTAAAGATGAAAAGGATAAAAACAGGAAAAGAAAAAATGAAATGAAATGAAAAAGAAAAGAAAAAAGAGTGTGGCCAGCACCCCCCGCCCTGCACATGGGCCATCCCGACCCCACATATATTCGTCTCCATCCGCATCCCTGGCCAAACCCTAGCCACTCTACTCCAAGCTCTGTTCGGACAATTTGTTTATACGAAGAGGGGCGGCGAGGGGGGCGGCGATGCGCGCGAGGGGGTCTGCTGAAATGGTACAAGGGTTACATAAAAAATAAAAACGCCAAAGAATATATTTATGCGGAAGTTAGACATGAGCATCACTTCAAACATTACTATGTACAAATTGAACTGAGTGAATTGTTCCAGCTTTTCAATCTGCGCGAGCTCGATAAATCTATCATCAGTTGCTACGTTCTGTAAGTGATTTATTAATTTCTACCCCATCTCGTTCATATTGCCTGCACTATATATATGTCCTAACTATATTGTTGTGTCCGCTATTATACATGCAGAATGAAGATTAAGGAATGCAGAGTAAGGAACATCCATGATGTTGGGTTCATTGACCCACACATCGTTAATGGACATGTATTGGAGCGTTACCCCGCCGACGTGGAGGCAGACCTGTGGCAGTTTCTTACAAAGCAGGAACTCAAAAGTGATATTCTATTTCCTTACCATTTTGAGTGAGTGTTTCTGTCTTGAGCACATTCTCTTTTGTTTACTCCATGCATGGTATGTGGCCGGCTAATCGATGAGTTATGCATGACGTACTGTGCATGTATC
>NW_025290595.1:0-1067 GCF_018294505.1 Triticum aestivum | reverse complement strand
GGGGGGGGAGTTGGGCCAGGCCAGGGGCCAGGTGGGGTGGGGCTTCGGGGGGGCTGGCTGGGCCGGGGGAAGGGCTGGCCCAGATGGGCCAGGGGAGGTTCCCTCCCCTTTTCTTCTTCCTTTCTTTTCTTTTATTATTTTTCTTTTTCTGCTTTCTGTTTTAGTTTAATTAAAATGCCAAAACATTTTACAAAATTTTGTGCACCCCACCATAATTAGGTTTGCTATTTTAGACAACCCCCGAACATTTTAGTTTTAGTTTTTGAAACCCTTTTTTTTTTGGTTTTGTTTCGAATTTATTTGTAGACCGGGTTCGAATCAACGTGAGGTTAGCCACAGTAACCGAGGTGATCACTGTTGCTTAATCATCCGGGTGTTACATTTCTTCTCCGAGAAAAGAAGTTGATGACCCGTAGGCCTTCCACCTCCACGCGGCATTGCTCCGTCAGGCTTTCGCCCATTGCGGAAAATTCCCCACTGCTGCCTCCCGTAGGAGTCTGGGCCGTGTCTCAGTCCCAGTGTGGCTGATCATCCTCTCGGACCAGCTACTGATCATCGCCTTGGTAAGCTATTACCTCACCAACTAGCTAATCACACGCGAGCCCCTCCTTGGGCGGATTTCTCCTTTTGCTCCTCAGCCTACGGGGTATTAGCAACCGTTTCCAGTTGTTGTTCCCCTCCCAAGGGCAGGTTCTTACGCGTTACTCACCCGTTCGCCACTGGAAACACCACTTCCCGTTCGACTTGCATGTGTTAAGAATGCCGCCAGCGTTCATCCTGAGCCAGGATCGAACTCTCCATGAGATTCATAGTTGCATTACTTATAGCTTCCTTATTCGTAGACAAAGCAGATTCGGAATTGTCTTTCCTTCCAAGGATAACTTGTATCCATGCGCTTCAGATTATTAGCCTGGAGTTCGCCACCAGCAGTATAGCCAACCCTACCCTATCACGTCAATCCCACAAGCCTCTTATCCATTCCCGTTCGCTCGTGGCGGGGGAGTAAGTCAAAATAGAAAAAACTCACATTGGGTTTAGGGATAATCAGGCTCGAACTGATGACTTCC
>NW_025290594.1:0-1067 GCF_018294505.1 Triticum aestivum | reverse complement strand
ATTGGCCTTGTACGACCTAGATTTAGTTTTAGGCTGCCTTGGGACGTCCTCCCACCTCCTTGGCCGCCACCCCTTGCTCCTATATAAGTAGATCCATCTAGTAGCTTTTCCTGGGGATTTGTTTAGTTAAAAGTTAGCCATTGCAACTTCGTGTACTTCGTTTGTGTCCAACGACCAGACCAAGACCGCTTACGGATCCCCACCTTTATCAATACTTCATATATACTCGCAATATTCAGATTGCTTTTATCATATTCTTGCTTGTTCTTCGATTGCTTGCAGGAATAGACCTTCGTGGTCAGGTTGATTGTGCTCCAGCGTGGTCAATAACCTTTCGGAGTTGGTTTAGCGATTGCTAAGGCGCAACGTCGTGCACGTTTGTAGTCGGATCGTCAAAGTCATCTTCACCAAATCGATAGTTATCATCTCATCGAAAGATCGGGACACCCCCGCCTCTATCAATTCTTCCTTCTTTACAATTCTGCATTACATCTTTAAAATCAGCATCATGCACATATTGATCTTTGATGGTCTCCAAACCAAATATTTTGAAGTCAAGTTGTGAAAGCATAGTATAGCGGCGAGACAATGCATCAACAATAACATTTTCTTTTCCCTTGTTGTGTTTAATGACATAAGGAAAAGTCTCAATGAATTCAACCCATTTAGCATGTCTACGATTCAGTTTAGCTTGACTTTTAATATATTTCAAAGATTCATGATCAGAATGTATAACAAATTCTTTGGGCCATAAATAATGTTGCCATGTTTCTAAAGTCCGAACAAGAGCATATAATTCTTTATCATAAGTAGAATAATTCAGACTAGGCCCACTCAATTTTTCAGAAAAGTATGCAACAGGTTTGCCATCTTGTAATAACACACCGCCTAATCCAATTCTACTAGCATCACATTCAAGCTCAAAAGTCTTATTAAAATCAGGAAGTTGGAGTAAAGGAGCATGTGTCAACTTATCTTTCAATACCGAGAAGGCTTCTTCCTGTGCGGTACCCCAAAGAAAAGGCACATCTTTCTTTGTAAGCTCATTGAGAGGTGCAGCAATGGTG
>NW_025290593.1:0-1067 GCF_018294505.1 Triticum aestivum | reverse complement strand
ACATTGCTTTGGCCGCTCCCTCTCAACTACGGAGACGAGTTTAACGCGGTTTCCACCCCTCCCTCTCAACCGCACCAGTGCACGCTTGCCGCGCCACAACGCCGACGCTGGACCCGTGAATCGTGAGCACCCAGCTATGACTTACCGCACTCGTGCAAAATAATAAAACACGGTAAATATATTACTTACACGTGCGATTTGTTTTGCAAGCGGCGCGAAAAAAATTAAAAAGGGAATGCAACACGAGGACTTCCCAGGAGGTCACCCATCCTAGTACTACTCTTGCCCAAGCACGCTTAACTTCGGAGTTCTGATGGGATCCGGTGCTTTAGTGCTGGTATGATCGCATCCGACATGTTACCCCGGTCTTCGTCCCTTATCCTTGCCCCTCCCAGCTCCACTACAAAGACGATTGCACATTGCTTTGGCCACTCCCTCTCAACTACGGAGATGAGTTTACCGCGGTTTCCACCCCTCCCTCTCAACCGCACCAGTGCACGCTTGCCGCGCCACAACGCCGACGCTGGACCCGTGAATCGTGAGCACCCAGCTATGACTTACCGCACTCGTGCAAAATAATAAAACACGGTAAATATATTACTTACACGTGCGTTTTGTTTTGCAAGCGGCGCGAAAAAAATTAAAAAGGGAATGCAACACGAGGACTTCCCAGGAGGTCACCGATCCTAGTACTACTCTCGCCCAAGCACGCTTAACTTCGGAGTTCTGATGGGATCCGGTGCTTTAGTGCTGGTATGATCGCATCCGACATGTTACCCCGGTCTTCGTCCCTTATCCTTGCCCCTCCCAGCTCCACTACAAAGACGATTGTACATTGCTTTGGCCGCTCCCTCTCAACTACGGAGACGAGTTTAACGCGGTTTCCACCCCTCCCTCTCAACCGCACCAGTGCACGCTTGCCGCGCCACAACGCCGACGCTGGACCAGTGAATCGTGAGCACCCAGCTATGACTTACCGCACTCGTGCAAAATAATAAAACACGGTAAATATATTACTTACACGTGCGTTTTGTTTTTCAAGCGGCGCGAAAAAAATTAAAAAGGGA
>NW_025290592.1:0-1067 GCF_018294505.1 Triticum aestivum | reverse complement strand
TGATCTATTCGAATAGCCGCGTCCGCGGTAAAGGACTACTTGGTTGCCTATACAGTTCATAGACAAGTAAATGGAAACTACTAAAAGCCTCAAGATAAGTGTGAGTGCCGAGGATGGCTCTTCCGTAGGAAGACGGAGGTGGATCCTCGGTAGTGTATTGAAGTGGTGAATAGTGGACTCGTGTGCGCAAAACTATTTCAAGTTGGAGTATCGTAGGATAGTCTAGCCAAGAGTCAAAGCTGGCTTGCTGCAATAACTCCACCAACCCTTCTTGATACTATGCATGTATGTAGGATCTGATGTAAGTCTTGCTGAGTACCTTTGTACTCATGTTGCTATAATCTACATTTTTTACAGAAGACGCTGCAACCCCTTCTGATGGGTTCTATGTAGACGTTGACATCAACGAGTAGGCTAAGACCCAGGTGGTGACCCTGAGCTTGTGAAGGACCACGTAGTATAGCTAGGCTTTCCAAGCCTCTTTTATTTTACTAGTTGTCTGTACCCAGACAAGTTATTTCCGCTGCTGGCTTGTATGACTGTATGACTTGTATGTGGGGTCGTGAGACCCATACCTTTGTGTATGTTATGTATGGCTCACTGAGCCTTAAATAAAGTACTTGTGTCATAGAGTCATGTTGTGATGCTTCGTTGTATTTGCACATATCGAGCATATTGTGTGTATGATTGAAATGCTTGGTATGTGTGGGATTTGACTATCTAGTTGTTTATCTTTAGTAGCCTCTCTTACCGGGAAATGTCTCCTAGTGTTACCGCTGAGCCATGGTAGCTTGCTACTGCTCTGGAACACTTAGGCTGGCCGGCATGTGTCCTTCTTCGTTCCTGTGTCTGTCCCTTCGGGGAAATGTCACGCTTTGAGTACCGGAGTCCTGTTAGCCCGCTACAGCCCGGTTTACCGGAGTCCTGCTAGCCCAGTGCTACAGCCCGGACCCACTTGCTGATGACCGACACGTTCGAAGCTGGGTCATGGATGCCTGTCCCTGTAAGTCTGTGCCACTTTGGGTTTACGACTAGTCATGTCAGCCCGGGCTCTTTATCATATGGAT
>NW_025290591.1:0-1067 GCF_018294505.1 Triticum aestivum | reverse complement strand
CATTTTCATGCATGTTAGAACAACTTATCACTACTGTTTAGGGCAAATGAAGTAAATGGCATTTGAATAATCACATATGGAGTTTAAATTTGAATCTTGTATTCAAACCAACTTCATTTAATCTGGTTTTAGGTGCATTAGCCCAAAACACATTCATATTGCCATGTCATAGCATGCATCATATTGTGCATTGCATTGATCGTGTCTTTTCTGTATTTGCCGGTATTTGTCCCCTCTCGATAGACGTGTACCGATGATGTGATCGTTGACACTGATGAAGACTCAATGTTATCTTCAGAAGTGCCAGGCAAGCAAAACCCCCTTGTTCATTCCGATACAAGCCTACTCTCTCGCTCCTGCTCTCTTTTACTGCATTAGGACAACACCGATTCATCTGTTACTTGCTGCGGTAGCTGAACCCCTTTATCCTTTGCATGACCTGTCTTTGCCACAGTAAATAGATGAAACCCACTAGCATGAGTAGGAGTTGTTTGAGCCCTGTTGTGCCTACTCATTCATGCTTGTTTGTCATGCCTGCTACTGCTTAGAGTTGAGTCAGGTCTGATTCATCGGGGATGAATCAGAGGTGTGTGAACATGTCCTACTGTGTGTGAGCTAAGTGTGTGAACACGATTTGGTAAAGGTAGCGGTGAGAGGCCTTGTAGGAGTACATGGTGGGTTGTCTCATTGCAGCCGTCCTCAGGAACTGAGTTCTGTGTTTGTGATCCATGATTCAGCTACTACCACGCATTGGGCCCGAAACCAATGGACCCTCTCGGCTTCTTGATCACCCTTGTCCTCTGTCCAGGAGTTGCAAGTAGTTTCTGGTGTTTGTAGTATGCTGGAGGCCGTGGACAGCGCTGACCGTAGGGGTGGGCTGTGATGCGGTAGGCACGTGGCACGGTGTACCGGGCGCCCGTTTGGTGTCTCGGGAACCCTGTTCACATCGTTTGGGGCTGTGAGCGAAACTCCGGCCGGATCTCCTCATGGATGGAACCCGAATAGGCGATAAACCTGGACTAGAGACTTAGGTGATTAGGTAGGTCGTGGCCGACACCCACGTTGGG
>NW_025290590.1:0-1067 GCF_018294505.1 Triticum aestivum | reverse complement strand
GACCAAACACGCGAGTGTTGATGACCGACACGTAAAAGCACCTTGGGGTTCAACAACTATGGAAATTGCTACAGGCCCCAAAACGGTCAGTAATAGTCCATGAAACGGGCCAGAATCGGCCAAAACTGCGATTGTTGATGACCGACAGGTAAGTGCACCTTGGGGTTCAGTAACTATGGAAATCACTATGGGACCCCAAAATGATGAGTAATAGTCCATGAAACGGGTCACAATCGGCCAAAAATGCGTGTGTTGATGACCGACACGTAAATGCACCTTGAGGTTCAACAACTATGGAAATTGCTACAGGCCCCAAAACGGTCAGTAATAGCCATAAAACGGGTCACAATCAACAAAAACCGAGAGTGTTGATGACCCACACGTAGACGTACCCCGGGGTTCGTCAATCATGCAAATCACTTCGAGACCCCAAAACCGAGTAATAGTCCAAGAAACGGGTCAGAATCGGCCCACACTGCGAGTCTGGACGACCAATAGGTAAGCACTCCTGGGATTCGACAACCATGGAAATCGCTGTGGGACTCCAAAATGTTGATTAATAGTCCATGAAACGGGTCAGAATCGACAAAAACCGTGAGTCTTGATGACCGACACGTAGTCGCACCCCCAGGGTTTGTCAATCGTGGAAATCACTACGGGACCCCAAACAATGAGTAATATTCCACTAAACGGGCCAGAATCGGCCAAAAGTGCGAGTGTTGATGACCGACACGTAAGTGCACCTTGGGGCTCAACAACTATGGAAATCGCTATGGGACCCCAAAACTGTGAGTAATTGTCCACGAAACGGGTCAGAATCGATAAAAAACGAGAGTGTTGACGACCGACACAATGACGCACCCCGGGGTTCGTCGATCGTCGAAATCACTCCGGGACCCCAAAATAGTGAGTAATAGTCCATGAAACGGGCCAGAATCGGCCAAAACTGCGATTGTTGATGACCGACAGGTAAGTGCACCTTGGGGTTCAACAACTATGGAAAACACTACGGGACCCCAAAACGGTGAGTAATAGTCCACGAAACGGGTCACAATCGACAAAAGATG
>NW_025290589.1:0-1067 GCF_018294505.1 Triticum aestivum | reverse complement strand
AGACGAGTTTCCGGATGAAATCCTGATACTTTGAAAGAGATTGTCCGTTTTGTACACGAAGTGCATCCAGTTTTTGCCGTAACCCTCTCAACTTTATTGCACATGCTATGTGGATGAAATGATGATATCATGCCAACTTTCAACCTTTTCAGAGTTCATTTGAAATGCTTTTCAATTTTAGGGTCTTATAGCTCAAAATAATTAGTAAATGCATGAAAAATAACAAATGAAGTCAGAAAGGATTGAAAAATGATGATGTGGCTTTGAATGGTGCACTTTGAACACACAAAAAGTCAGGAGTTCAAATAAGGTTTAAAAAATGAAATCCCTTTGTAACAGACGAGTTTCCGGATGAAATCCTCATACTTCGAAAGAGATTGTCCGTTTTGTACAAGAAGTGCATCCAGTTTTTGCCGTAACCCTCTCAACTTTCTTGCACATGCTATGTGGATGAAATGATGATATCATGCCAACTTTCAACCTTTTCAGAGTTCATTTGAAATGCTTTTCAATTTTAGGGTCTTATAGCTCAAAATAATTAGTAAATGCATGAAAAATAACAAATGAAGTCAGAAAGGATTGAAAAATGATGATGTGGCTTTGAATGGTGCATTTTGAACACACAAAAAGTCAGGAGTTCAAATAAGGTTTGAAAGATGAAATCCCTTTGTAACAGACGAGTTTCCGGATGAAATCCTGATACTTTGAAAGAGATTGTCCGTTTTGTACACGAAGTGCATCCAGTTTTTGCCGTAACCCTCTCAACTTTCTTGCACATGCTATGTGGATGAAATGATGATATCATGCCAACTTTCAACCTTTTCAGAGTTCATTTGAAATGCTTCTCAATTTTAGGGTCTTATAGCTCAAAATAATTAGTAAATGCATGAAAAATAACAAATGAAGTCAGAAAGGATTGAAAAATGTTGATGTGGCTTTGAATGGTGCATTTTGAACACACAAAAAGTCAGGAGTTCAAATAAGGTTTAAAAAATGAAATCCTTTTGTAACAGACGAGTTTCCGGATGAAATCCTGATACTTTGAAAGAGATTGTCCGTTTTGTACA
>NW_025290588.1:0-1067 GCF_018294505.1 Triticum aestivum | reverse complement strand
GGTAACGTAGCAGAAATTCAAAATTTTCTACGCATCACCAAGATCAATCTATGGAGTAATCTAGCAACGAGGGGAAGGGGAGTGAATCTACATACCCTTGTAGATCGCGATGCGGAAGCGTTGCAAGAACGCGGATGAGGGAGTCGTACTCGTAGCGATTCAGATCGCGGTTGATTCCGATCTAAGCACCGAAAGAACGGTGCCTCCGCGTTCAACACACGTGCAGCCCGGTGACGTCTCCCACGCCTTGATCCAGCAAGGAGAGAGGGAGAGGTTGGGGAAGACTCCATCCAGCAGCAACACGACGGCATGGTGGTGGTGGAGGAGCGTGGCAATCCCGCAGGGCTTCGCCAAGCACCGCGGGAGAGGAGGAGGAGGGAGAGGGGTAGGGCAGCACCAAAAGGAGACTTTCTCGTGTGTGTATGGCAGCCCAAACCTCAAGTATATATAGGGGGAAGGGGGCTGCGCCCCCCTTAGGGTTTCCACCCCCAAGAGGAGGCGGCCAGCCCTAGATCCCATCAAGGGGGGCGGCCAAGGGGAGGAGAGGGGGAGGCGCCCCACTACATGGGCCCTAAGGCCCATCTGGACCTAGGGTTTGCCCCCTCCCACTCTCCCATGCGCCTTGGGCCTTGGTGGGGGGCGCACCAGCCCACCTGGGGCTGGTCCCCTCCCACACTTGGCCCACGCAGCCTTCTGGGGCTGGTGGCCCCACTTGGTGGACCCCCGGGACCCTCCCGGTGGTCCCGGTACATTACCGATTTCACCCGAAACTTTTCCGGTGACCAAAACAGGACTTCCCATATATAAATCTTTACCTCCGGACCATTCCGGAACTCCTCGTGACGTCCGGGATCTCATCCGGGACTCCGAACAACATTCGGTAACCACGTACATGCTTTCCCTATAACCCTAGCGTCATCGAACCTTAAGCGTGTAGACCCTACGGGTTCGGGAACCATGCAGACATGACCGAGACGTTCTCCGGTCAATAACCAACAGCGGGATCTGGATACCCATGTTGGCTCCCACATGTTCCACGATGATCTCATCGGATGAACCACGATGTC
>NW_025290587.1:0-1067 GCF_018294505.1 Triticum aestivum | reverse complement strand
ACCGGAGAGAAGAGGGGGAAGAAATAATGAATACAGAGCAAACAAAGCATCACAAAATATAACAAGGCAATACGCGGTGTTTGGTGTGCCCTAACGCGGTAGTAGGTGATACCGGTGAAGGGGGGAAAACCCCCGGGAAAGTATTCCCGGTGTTTCGTGTTTTCGGGCAGAGGAGCCGAAGGGGGAAAGTTGCGAGTTCGATAGGTTAGGGGGGTGTGGCGGACGAACGGACCGCGTATCCGGAATCGTCTCGTCGTTCTGAGCAACTTTCATGTTGAAAATATTTTAATCCGAGTTACGGATTAAAAGATATGATTTTCTAAAGATTTTATTAATTTCTGGAATTTATTTAATTATTTAATTAATTCGGAAAATGGATTTATGACGTCAGCATGACGTCATGCTGATGTCAGCAGTCAACAGGGTTGACTGGTCAACCTGACCAGTGGGTCCCACTGGTCAGTGACACATTTTAATTAAACAGTTTAATTAATCTAATCAAAATTAATTAGTGGGTGGGCCCCATTGTCATACTAATTAATTAGCTAATTAATAGTAGTTAATTAGGTTAACTAATCATTAGGTTAATTAATCTTATTTGGTTAATTTAATCAGATTTAATTAAGTTAATTAATTAGTTAATTGATTAATTAATTAATTATTTTCATTATTTATTCATCTATTTTTTTTTAATTCCTTTAAAAAAACGTTCTGGGGCTGGGGCCCCCATGTCATTGGCCCTAGGGGCCACACAGGGTGGGTTAACGGGCGCGCGGGCGCTAGCCCGAATGGGCGCTGGTGTGCGGGCGTTGTGGCTGGCGCCGGGGTGGTTGCCGGCGAGGCGCGGAACGGGGCGGGGGCCGCGGTGATGCACGGGCGGCCGCCGGAGGCCGAAGCGATGCCGAAGCAACAACGGGAGCGGTGACGGGGCTCGCCGGGAGGGGCACGGGGCGCGGCCGTCGCGGGCGAGCAGGTCGACAGCGGTGCGAGGTGGCGGTGCGGGAGCCGACGTGCAGCCAGTGGGGACGCGTGAGGCGGAGGAGGCCATGCGAGGAAGGCGCGGCCCC
>NW_025290586.1:0-1067 GCF_018294505.1 Triticum aestivum | reverse complement strand
ATGTGTCCGGTTTGTGCAGGAAGTGCGGGTCCTGTTGCTCCGTTGGCCTCGAAACTTCTTGTGCTCTCAAAGGAGGCCATCGCATGTATATGCATGGGCTATCCGGTGGCCCCGGCGGTTTAGGAAGTTGACCGGCACCGAGAGATGGGGTAGGCCACGGTCAAGAACTGCTTCTTCTCATGTTTTTTTACTTTACACTCTTTAAAGTTCTCTCTCGGTTCCGGTCTAGGAAGTTGGCCGGCATCGAGAGAGGGGCTAGGCCACGGTCAACAACTGCCTCTTCTCATGTTTTCTACTTTACACTCTTTAAAGTTCTCTCTTGGTGCCGGTCTAAAAAGTTGACCGGCACCGAGAGAGGGGGTAGGCCACGGTCAACAACTGCTTCTTGTCATGTTTTTTACTTTACACTCTTTAAAGTTCTCTCTTGGTGCCGGTCTAAAAAGTTGACCGGCACCGAGAGAGGGGGTAGGCCACGGCCAACAACTGCTTCTTCTCATGTTTTTTACTTTACACTCTTTAAAGTTGAGTTTTGAACAAATCTAACCCAAAAAGCATATATCTATGAGTGCATCAAAAGTCTTTTATCGGAAAAAATCATCAAATTCATGGAATTTACAAAATTTGGCCTAAAAGCATATGAAATATGAGATACAAAAAAGATAGTGGAAAACAAAAACAAAAATAGAAGGGGAAAAAATTAGAGCAGTGGTTACCGAGGGTCGATATTCGGCTCTCGATAATGGCCACCTTTTCCGGGAGGGGCTCTCGGTAAAGCATCTAACCTAGATCTCTTTCCTTCTTGTGCATTCTCGATAATATGTTTTATACTTTTTTTGTTGTTTTATTCCATGCTTGGCAAACAACCTTAGCACATCATAATTACCGTCTTGTGTTTTCTTCTTCGGATGGGCCTCGTCCGGTTCTAGAGACCGGCACCCCTCCGGTGGCCCCGGCGGTCTAGCGCGTTGTTCGGCACGTAGAGGGGGTAGGCCACGGGGAATAACTGCTTCTTCGTGTTAGTTCATGCAATCGCGAGATGGCAGACCAAGTCTAGGCCCGTTCTGTCA
>NW_025290585.1:0-1067 GCF_018294505.1 Triticum aestivum | reverse complement strand
AAGAACGGAGTTACAAGTGATGATTTCAGGACTTTGAAGCCACCATAATGGGTGCATGAAGCCTTGGACGAAATATACAAGATGCCACTTCATAAATTTCGTCCCGAGGCTATTTTAGGTGCTGCGTCACCTTATTATTGGGCCAGGCCCATGTAATTTCGAAATACATAAGTATAGGCTATTTTTAGAGTCCGTATGTGTGGGGAAACAAGAGATAGGGTTGATTTCGGACCCCTCCACCAAGGGCCACGAAATTCCCCCCTCTTCCTCCATATATACAGCCCTTAGGGCATCGTTTAGACTTTGGGTTTTGTTTAGATTAAAAGTTCGCCATAGCTGCAACTTCGCGTACTTCGTTTGTGTTCAACGACCAGACAAAGGCGTCACAGAACCCCACCTTGATCAATAAAGCTTTCATCTTATATTCACAATATCCAGATTGCAATCTCAGTTTCTTGCTTGTTCTTCGTTTGATCGCAGGAAACAGACCCTCGTGGTCAGGTTGATCGTGCTCCGGCGTGGTCAATAACCTCTCGGAGTTGGTCTAGCGATTGCTAAGGCGCGACGTCCTCGCACGTTCGTAGTCGGATCGTCAAAGTCGACTTCCACCAAAGCGATATCCATCATCTCATCGAAAGACGGGACACCTTTGCCTCTATCAAGTGGTATCAGATTTCCAGGTTGCTCGGTGAGATTTTACAGTTTTTCGTAGTTTAGATCGAGTCTGTTCTTCATACCTACAGTCCACGAAAAAGCCACACAAAAAAAAAATTAGGGTTAGTTCATCATATCCGAACCAATCTGAGCCTTTGCATAATCTTTTTAGGGTTTTGCTTTGTTGAATTTGCGGTTGCATCGTCGGTCTAGTTGCTGGTCTTAGAGTCTAGTCTTTTAGAGTTTCGAGTTCTGGTCATAAGTTGTCACGCCGCCGCCGCACCATCATCATCGCCCCTGCCATCTACCACCACCGCTCCGAATCCGTATCCATATACCACCACCAATCCGTGCCCATATACCACCACCGATCCATATCCATATACTACCACCGCTACCACCACCGCTGCCAT
>NW_025290584.1:518-1067 GCF_018294505.1 Triticum aestivum | reverse complement strand
GGGTCCCCGAGTGATTTCCACGATTAACGAATGCTGGGGTGCGTTTACGTGTCGGTCATCAAGACTCACAATTTTGGCCGATTCTGGCCCGTTTCATGGAATATTAGTCACTTTTTTGGGGTCCCAGAGTGCTTTCCATGATTAACGAACCCTGGGATGTGTTTACGTGTCGGTCACAAACACTCGCCGTTTTGGCCGATTCTGGCCCGTTTCGTGGCGGTCACAAAACACTCACCGTTTTGTGGTCCCGAAGCGATTTCCATAGTCGTTAAACCCCAAGGTGCGTTGATGTGTCGGTCATCAACAATCGCAATTTTAGCCGATTCTGGCCCATTTCATGGACTATTGCTCACCGTTTTGGGGTCCCAGAGTGATTTCCATGATTAACGAACCCTGGGATGTGTTTACGTGTCAGTCATAAACAGTCGCAGTTTTGGCCGATTCTGGCCCGTTTCATGGACTATTACTCACTGTTTTGGGGTCCCAGAGTGATTTCCACGGTTAACGAACCCTGGGATGTGTTTACGTGTCGGTCATAAACACTCGCAG
>NW_025290584.1:0-508 GCF_018294505.1 Triticum aestivum | reverse complement strand
ATTCTGGCCCGTTTTACGGACTATTACTCACTGTTTTGCGGTCCCAGAGCGATTTCCATAGTTGTTAAACCTCAAGGGGCGCTGATGTGCCGGTCATCAACAATCGCAATTTTGGCTGATTCCGGCCCGTTTCAGGGACTGTTACTCACTGTTTTGGGTCCCGGAGTGATTTCCACGATTAACGAACACTGGGATGCATTTACATGTCGATCATCAACACTCGCAATTTTGGCCGATTCTGGCCCGTTTCATGGACCATTACTCACTGTTTTGGGGTCCTAGAGTGATTTCCACGATTAACGAACCCAGGGTTGTGTTTACGTGTCGGTCATAAACACTCGCAGTTTTGGCCGATTCTGGCTCGTATCATGGACTATTAGTCACTGTTTTGGGCTCCCAGAGTGATTTCGATGATTAACAACCCCTGGGATGTGTTTACATGTCGGTCATAAACCCTCGCACTTTTGGCCGATTCTGACCCGTTTCATGGACTATTACTCACTGTTTT
>NW_025290583.1:0-1067 GCF_018294505.1 Triticum aestivum | reverse complement strand
AGATACTTCTCCATCACAAAAAATTATGAAAAATTACCATCAGTCCTATAGCACATGTGCCCACGTTGTGTAAAAAACTCATGATTTTATCGCGCTCCAAGTATTTAATAATATTCACGCTGCATCGTTACCGCAGAACGTCTACTACCGTTTCATTGCCGTCCGTGAGGGGGGCCACAACCCGGAGACGCGTGCCGCCTCTTCGGACATGCCACAACACCACCCCGCATGTATGAGGGCCCGGTACGACGCTCCGGTGGCATTGCTACCCCCTAGGGCCCCCGTCCCGGCTAACCCTGTAGCGTTTGACCACGGGATCTAGCCCTTTGACTTTGCACGGACGGGCTTTGACCAGTGGACCTCTCCACCCGGTTGTGTTAGGTCGGCCCAGAGGAACACTTTGGAGCAACATCCCGGCCAAACCCACAGCTACATCCACTCCGTGTAGACCTGACGCGTCCGTTTCCCTCCTCTAGGTGCCGGCGGCGGCGGCGGCCGTGAGGGGGAGGGGCACACCCCGGAGACGCGTGCTGGGCGTTTGCAACCGCCTCAACACTTCCAGATTTGTGAGAGGCCGCCTACGCAAGATTTGACGGTATGCTAGCCCCCCGAGGCCGCCGGCCACAGTCGTAGACGTGCGAAGAGCAATCCGCGTAGAGGGAAGTGTTCAGATACTTCTCCATCACAAAAAATTATGAAAAATTACCATCAGTCCTATAGCACATGTGCCCACGTTGTGTAAAAAACTGATGATTTTATCGCGCTCCAAGTATTTAATAATATTCACGCTGCATCGTTACCGCAGAACGTCTACTACCGTTTCATTGCCGTCCGTGAGGGGGGCCACAACCCGGAGACGCGTGCCGCCTCTTCGGACATGCCACAACACCACCCCGCATGTATGAGGGCCCGGTACGACGCTCCGGTGGCATTGCTACCCCCCAGGGCCCCCGTCCCGGCTAACCCTGTAGCGTTTGACCACGGGATCTAGCCCTTTGACTTTGCACGGACGGGCTTTGACCAGTGGACCTCTCCACCCGGTTGTGTTAGGTCGGCCCAGAGGAACA
>NW_025290582.1:0-1067 GCF_018294505.1 Triticum aestivum | reverse complement strand
ATGCCATCTGTACTTAGACCAAATCTTATGTTCCTTGCGTCAGCTGCAAAATCTTTGAACTCTCTGTCGATCTTTCTCCATTGCGTTCCATCTGCGGTGTGTCTCAACTCCCCGTCCGACTTATGGTCCTCTTTGTGCCATCGCAACAACTTGGCATGCTCTTTGTTCCTGAACAGACGTTTCAACCGTGGTATTATAGGAGCATACCACATCACCTTGGCGGGAACCCTCTTCCTGGGTTTCCCGCCCTCAACATCGTCACCAGGGTCATCGCCTCTGATCTTATAACGCAATGCAGTGCATACCGGGCATTCATTCAAATTCTCGTATTCACCGCGGTAGAGGATGCAGTCATTGATGCATGCATGTATCTTCAGAACCTCTAAACCTAGAGGGCAGACAACCTTCTTTGCTTCGTACGTACTGGCGGGCAACTCGTTATTCTTTGGAAACATATTCTTCAACATTTTCAGCAAGTTTTCAAATGCCGAGTTAGCTACACCTGCCTGTGCCTTCCATTTCAGCAAATCCAGTGTGCAGCCCAGCTTTTTCAGACCATCATCGCATCCAGGGTACAACGACTTTCTGTGATCCTCTAACATGCGATCCAAATTCTCCCTCTCCTTTTCAGTTTTGCAGTGTCTTCGTGCATCAGCAATGGTCCGACCAAGATCATCAACGGTCTCATCACGTGCCTCTTCTTCACCTTCACCTTCACCTTCCCCTTCACCTTCCCCTTCACCTTCCCCTTCACCTTCCCCTTCACCTTCAGCATCCTCCATGAAAGTATCACCGAAATGAGCAAGATAGCTTTCATCGATGAAATCATCCCCTTCTTCATCTTCTTCCATTATAACCCCTCTTTCTCCATGCTTGGTCCAACAATTATAGCTTGGCATGAAACCGTGCCGAAGCAGGTGCAGGTGAACTTCTCTTGAGGAAGAGTAACCCTTCTGATTCTTATAGTCAACACATGGACAGATAACAAAACCCTTCTGCTTGTTCGCATTAGCCACTACGAGGAAATCTTTCAAACCCGTAGTGAACTCGCGGGAGAGTCGGTTACC
>NW_025290581.1:0-1067 GCF_018294505.1 Triticum aestivum | reverse complement strand
TGCTAGAATTGTATTGATAGGAAACTCAGATACATGTGTGGATACATAGACAACACCATGTCCCTAGTAAGCCTCTAGTTGACTAGCTCGTTGATCAATAGATGGTTACGGTTTCCTGACCATGGACATTGGATGTCGTTGATAACGGGATCACATCATTAGGAGAATGATGTGATGGACAAGACCCAATCCTAAGCCTAGCACAAGATCGTGTAGTTCGTTTGCTCAGAGCTTTTCTAATGTCAAGTATCATTTCCTTAGACCATGAGATTGTGCAACTCCCGGATACCGTAGGAATGCTTTGGGTGTGCCAAACGTCACAACGTAACTGGGTGGCTATAAAGGTGCACTACGGGTATCTCCGAAAGTGTCTGTTGGGTTGGCACGAATCGAGACTAGGATTTGTCACTCCGTGTAAACGGAGAGGTATCTCTGGGCCCACTCGGTAGGACATCATCATAATGTGCACAATGTGACCAAGGAGTTGATCACGGGATGATGTGAGTTACGGAACGAGTAAAGAGACTTGCCGGTAACGAGATTGAACAAGGTATAGGGATACCGACGATCGAATCTCGGGCAAGTAACATACCGTTAGACAAAGGGAATTGCATACGGGATTGATTGAATCCCCGACATCGTGGTTCATCCGATGAGATCATCGTGGAACATGTGGGAGCCAACATGGGTATCCAGATCCCGTTGTTGGTTATTGACCGGAGAACGTCTCGGTCATGTCTGCATGGTTCCCGAACCCGTAGGGTCTACACGCTTAAGGTTCGATGACGCTAGGGTTATAGGGAAAGTATGTACGTGGTTACCGAATGTTGTTCGGAGTCCCGGATGAGATCCCGGACGTCACGAGGAGTTCCGGAATGGTCCGGAGGTAAAGATTTATATATGGGAAGTCCTGTTTTGGTCACCGGAAAAGTTTCGGGTGCTATCGGTAATGTACCGGGACCACCGGGAGGGTCCCGGGGGTCCACCAGGTGGGGCCACCGGCCCCAGAGGGCTGCGTGGGCCAAGTGTGGGAGGGGACCAGCCCCAGGTGGGCTGGTGCGCCCCCC
>NW_025290580.1:0-1067 GCF_018294505.1 Triticum aestivum | reverse complement strand
AAGAAACCTAAGCTGTCGTTTCTAAAAGTTTGGGGATGCGATGCTTATGTCAAGAAACTTCAACCTGAAAAGCTCGAACCCAAATCGGAAAAATGCGTCTTCATAGGATACCCTAAGGAAACTATTGGGTATACCTTCTACCTCAGATCCGAAGGCAAGATCTTCGTTGCCAAGAACGGGTCCTTTCTAGAGAAGGAGTTTCTCTCGAAAGAATTGAGTGGGAGGAAAGTGGAACTTGATGAGGTGATAGTCACCCCTTCCGAACCGGAAAGTAGCGCAGCGCAGGAAAATGTTCCTGTGGTGCCTACACCGACTGGGGAGGAAGTTAATGATGATGATCATGAAGCTTCAGATCAAGTTACTGAACTTCGTAGGTCCACAAGGACACGTTCCGCACCAGAGTGGTACGGCAACCCTGTCCTGGAAATCATGTTGTTAGACAACGGTGAACCTTCGAACTATGAAGAAGCGATGGCGGGCCCAGATTCCGACAAATGGCTAGAAGCCATGAAATCCGAGATAGAATCCATGTATGAAAACAAAGTATGGACTTTGACTGACTTGCCCGATGAGCGGCGAGCCATAGGAAACAAATGGATCTTTAAGAAGAAGACGGACGCAGATGGTAATATGACCATCTACAAAGCTCGACTTGTCGCTAAGGGTTATCGACAAGTTCAAGGGGTTGACTACGATGAGACTTTCTCACCCGTAGCGAAGCTGAAGTCCGTCCGAATCATGTTAGCAATTGCCGCATACTATGATTATGAGATATGGCAGATGGACGTCAAAACGGCATTCCTTAACGGCTTCCTTAAGGAAGAGTTGTATATGATGCAGCCGGAAGGTTTTGTCGATCCTAAGAATGCTAACAAAGTATGCAAGCTCCAGCGCTCAATCTATGGGCTGGTGCAAGCATCTCGGAGTTGGAACGTTCGCTTTGATGAGATGATCAAAGCGTTTGGGTTTACACAGACTTATGGAGAAGCCTGTGTTTACAAGAAAGTGAGTGGGAGCTCTGTAGCATTTCTCATATTATATGTGGATGACATATTATTGATGGGAAA
>NW_025290579.1:0-1067 GCF_018294505.1 Triticum aestivum | reverse complement strand
ACAAAATAACCGATGAGCTACATGTGCGTACATGCAAGCACACAAGCAGCTGGCTATGGATCTACAGTGCCACCAAGGCGTCTTGCTAGCTCGTAACTGGCCGGATCGATCGACTTCTACGGAACCCACGTAGAACGTCGCGAACGACAAAAGCTGATCCGGACTATTTTTCGATTGCAACAGGGGTGTGTCGCTCCTGAGCTTTTTTATCTTCATTGATCTTTTTCTGGCTAATCAGATTATACGGGGTGGTCATGTATATATTCCACGCCTCTCTTGCTGTTTCGAACTCCGCCAATATCATTAGCACGGAATCTGGCATAGACTGGGCTATGGTGGCCATGGCACCTTCGTCGCACTCCTGGTCGACATCGTCGTCCATAATGGCCTCCCACACTCGAAGGGTCTGGAGAATAATCTTTATCTTGACCGCCCACACGTCATAGTTGGCGTCATTGAGCATCGGGTATTGGATGGGGATGTTGCGATGCACCTGCACGTTGGCGCCGCCCGTTCCACCACCACTAGTCGCTTGCTTCCCGCCCTTTTTCACCTTGCCGCCGTTCTTGTTCACCTTGGAACCGCCATTGCCGGTCTTGTTCCCCTTGGAACCGCCGTTGGCGGACTTAACTGACTCAGCGTCACTGTCCGTCATCGTAGATCGTCGAGGCTCTGATACCAATTGTTCGCTTTTGATCGCTAGACCAAATCACCAATGAGCTACACGTGCGTACGTGCAAGCACATAAGCAGCTGGCTTTGGATCTACAGTGCCACCAAGGCGTCTTGCTAGCTCGTAACTGGCCAGATCGATCGACTTCGGCGGAACCCACGTAGAACGTCGTGAACGACAAAAGCTGATCAGGACTATTTTTCGATTGCAACAGGGGCGTGTCGCTCCTGAGATTTTTTATCTTTATTGATCTTTTTTTGGATGATCAGATTACACGGGGTGGTCATGTATATATACTACCAGGCTAGACCCAAAACAGACTAGGCTTAGAATTCCACATGGACACACATACATACAAGACGGACACGGGATTACTCTAACACAAAATGAGTTGA
>NW_025290578.1:0-1067 GCF_018294505.1 Triticum aestivum | reverse complement strand
GAAACTTTCAACTCAAGCTTTTCTTCATAAGATTGCATTAAGGCGTCAACAATGTGTTCGGTAAAGGCCTTATTTCGACTATAAGCATGAGGAGAATTTAACACGGATTGCAACAAGGAAATACAATCAATTAAAGAGCAATTTTCATAGTTAAATTCCTTGAGATCCAAAATAGTGGGTTTAGCAATATCTAGATTTTTATTTCTTTCAATCCCTTTTTTATCAATTTCATCATCAGGATCTAAAAACTCAGAATTCTTAGAACGCCTTCTAGGTAAGGGAAGATCATAATCAGATTCATCAAGATTCATATTGCAAAACAAAGATTTAATAGGGGACACATCAATAACTTTTAGATCTTCATCTTGATTTTCATAGTTATTCGGTTTAGCGGCCATCTTATTGACTAAGGTGGCTTGCATATCCGAAATTTCATCGGTATTTTTTTCAAGATGAGCAATTTGGGCTCTTACACCATCAAATTCTTTGGACATATCATCGAGCTCTTTATTCATATAACTCATAAAACTCTTTTGTTCCATAAGCTCATTTCTAAAGAAATTATTATGCTCAAATTGCAAGACCATAAACTTCCTGACATTGTTTTCGATATCTTCTAGCCTTTTAAGGTGAAGATCACCAAAATTAGGTAAGGCCATCATGACGAACAAGCAAGCAAACTAACACACGAGCAAACAAAAGGCAAAGGGAAAGAGAGGGCGAATAAAACGGCAAGGGTGAAGTGGGGGAGAGGAAAACGAGAGGCAAATGGCAAATAATGTAATGCGAGAGATAGAGATTGTGATGGGTACTTGGTATGTTGACTTTTGCATAGGCTTCCCCGGCAACGGCGCCAGAAATGGCTCGTTGACGGGAGAGTAAATCTTGACTTGACTTGGCGTAGGCCTCCCCGGCAACGGCGCCAGAAATGGCTCATTGACGGGAGAGTAAATCTTGACTTGACTTGGCGTAGGCCTCCCCGGCAACGACGCCAGAAATCCTTCTTGCTACGTCTCGAGCTAGCGTTGGTTTTCCCCGAAGAGGAGTGGGGTGATGCAGCACAGTAG
>NW_025290577.1:0-1067 GCF_018294505.1 Triticum aestivum | reverse complement strand
TTCTGCTTAAAACATCAAGTTAACTTGTTTGATCATGCATGAAAATAGTACAGATGGATAGATTGGATTTTTCTGATCATTTTTCATATATAATTTGTCCAATTTGGAGTTACAGAATAAAAGTTATGAATTTTTGAAGTTTAATTAATATTCTGGAATTTCCTGATTTAATTTAAATCCAGAAATTCAATTACTGCGTCAGCCTGACGTCACAGTGGCATCAGCAGGTCAACAGGGCTGGCTCGGGTCAAACCTGACGTGTGGGGTCCACACGTCAGTGACACAGGGGCTAATCCCGCGTTGACCCGGGCTGGTTAGCTTTGACTAGGCCCTGGGCCCACTTGTCAGCGTCAGTAGGTGGGGGGGTTAGTGACTAATTAACTAGGCCACGTTAGCCCGCCGGAGTTCTGGCCGGCGGCGACCATTAGCGCGGCGGCGAGAGTGGTTTTGGTCGTTTCGGCCACCAAATGGACCGCGGAGGCCACCGGAGTGGAGCTGAGGACAACCCGCAGCTCTTGGCGGAGCCCGTTGGGGTCGGGGTGGCCGGAGTCGACGGCGGTGAGCTCGGCTGCGGCCGCCGGGGTTCGGTCGTGCACGGGAACGGTGCTGGAGCTCGAAGTCGAGCAATACGAGGCGCTAGGGATACTCTACGGGGTTCTGTGAACTCGTTGGACTCGCCGGGGTGACCAAATGGTCACCGGAGCTGCGTCGACGGCGAGCTCGGCGACGGCGGAGGTTCGGCCGTGGTGGGGAGGAAGCTACGGTGAGGGAACGAGGGGGAGAAGAGGGGGGAACGGTGGCGTAGCTCACCGCGGTTGCAGTGGGCGTCGTAGCGGGCTCGGGGACGCGCTGGAGACGGCGAATTCGACGGCGACGGTGGTCGGAGCCCGAAGAGGGGAACGGCGACGTGGCGGCGATGCAGGGCTTCCGGGGACCCGTGGAGCGGTGGGGAGGAAGAGGGAGTCGAGGCGGAGCTCCTGAGCTGGTCGGGGGAGCGAGGGGTGGTCGGAGACGGTGGCTATGGCGAACGGCGGCGACGGTGGTGTTCGGTCGGGCGGGAGAGAGAG
>NW_025290576.1:0-1067 GCF_018294505.1 Triticum aestivum | reverse complement strand
TCGCTACCGCGACGACGTCCGCCTCGACTCGCGTTACGCTAAGACAGGGTGGCACTGGTGTCACGTGCTCGTCTCGGCGTCCGTCGTTGCTACCGCGACGACGTGCACCTCGACTCGTGTTACGCTAAGACAGGGTGGCAGTGGTGTCACGTGCTCGTCTCGGCGTCCGTCGTCGCTACCGTGACGACGTCCGCCTCGACCCGCGTTATGCTAAGACAGGGTGGCAGTGGTGTCACGTGCTCGTCTCGGCGTCCGTCGTTGCTACCGCGACGACGTCCGCCTCGACTCGCGTTACGCTAAGACAAGGTGGCAGTGGTGTCACGTGCTCGTCTCGGCGTCCATCGTCGCTACCGCGACGACGACCGCCTCGACTCGCGTAACCCTAAGATAGCTTACTGAAGTAAATTGATCTAATGCTTTTCGGTTGAATCGACATTAAATTGATCTACTACGAACAAGTTTTAAATTAATAAGAAAATCTAAAAAGCAAGAACATATTTATAGAAATCAACAACTTTTGAATTTGTGAATTTTTTTAGGAAAACAAGAACATTTTTTAAAACACGAACATTTTTTGTAATGAACAACATTTTCTGAAATTTCTACCAAAATTTTAAAACACCAACATTTTTACGTCGTCGCTACTGCGACGACGTCCGCCTCGACTCGCGTAACCCTAAGATAGACAGGGTGGCCGTGGTGTCGCGTGCTCGTCTCGGCGTCCGTCGTCGCTACCGCGACGACGTCCGCCTCGACTCACGTTACGCTAAGACAGGGTGGCAGTGGTTTCACGTGCTCGTCTCGGCATCCGTCGTTGTTACCGTGACGACGTCCGCCTCAACTCGCGTTACGCTAAGACAGGGTGGGAATGGTGTCACGTGCTCGTCTCGGCGTCCGTCGTCGCTACCGTGACGACGTCCGCCTCGACTCGCGTTACGCTAAGATAGGGTGGCAGTGGTGTCACGTGCTCGTCTCGGCGTCCGTCGTTGTTACCGTGACGACGTCCGCCTCAACTCGCGTTACGCTAAGACAGGGTGGGAATGGTGTCACGTGCTCGTCTCGGCGTC
>NW_025290575.1:0-1067 GCF_018294505.1 Triticum aestivum | reverse complement strand
TCTGATACCAACTTGTGACGCCCCCGATTCAATCGTACACTAATCATGCACGCAAATGTGTACGATCAAGATCAGGGACTCACGGGAAGATATCACAACACAACTCTACAAATAAAATAAGTCATACAAGCATCATAATACAAGCCAGGGGCCTCGAGGGCTCGAATACAAGTGCTCGATCATAGACGAGTCAGCGGAAGCAACAATATCTGAGTACAGACATAAGTTAAACAAGTTTGCCTTAAGAAGGCTAGCACAAACAGGGATACAGATCGAAAGAGGCGCAGGCCTCCTGCCTGGGATCCTCCTAACTACTCCAGGTCGCCGTCGGCGGGCAGCACGTAGTAGTAGGCACCTCCGGTGTAGTAGGGGTCGTCGTCGTTCTTGGCGTCTGGCTCCTGGACTCCAGCATCTGGTTGCGACAACCAGAAAGAAAGGAAAGGGGGAGAAAAGGGGGGAGAAAGCAACCGTGAGTACTCATCCAAAGTACTCGCAAGCAAGGAACTACACTACATATGCATGGGTATATGTGTAAAGGGCCATATCAGTGGACTGAACTGCAGAATGCCAGAATAAGAGGGGGATAGCTAGTCTTATCGAAGACTACGCTTCGGGTCACCTTCGTCTTGCAACAGGTATAAGAGAGTAGATTGAAGTCCTCCAAGTAGCATCTCCAAGTAACATCTCATAGCATAATCCTACCCGGCGATCCCCTCCTCATATCCCTGAGGTAGAGCGACCACCGGTTGTATCTGGCACTTGGAAGGGTGTGTTTTATTAAGTATCCGGTTCTAGTTGTCATAAGGTCAAGGTACAACTCCAAGTCGTCCTGTTACCGAAGATCACGGCTATTCGAATAGATTAACTTCCCTGCAGGGGTGCACCACATAACCCAACACGCTCGATCCCATTTGGCCGGACACACTATCCTGGGTCATGCCCGGCCGCGGAAGATCAACACGTCGCAGCCCCACCTAGGCAAAACAGAGAGGCCAGCACGCCGGTCTAAACCTAAGCGCGCAGGGGTCTGGGCCCATCGCCCTGAGCACACCTGCACGTTGCGAGGG
>NW_025290574.1:0-1067 GCF_018294505.1 Triticum aestivum | reverse complement strand
CAATTTATATGCACTGGAGCATGTGCATGTAGTTCAAATTTGAAGTATGCACATAAAATGCATTGAAAACTCAATTAGTGCATAAAAATGTCCAAACGAACCCCAAAAAATTTGTACCACAACATGTTGATGCCGCACCATGATAGCATGCCAAGTTTCATGAATTTCAGACGAGTTTTGGATTTACTAGAATTTAAAAACCAGGCATCTCAATGTTTTGCCAGCATTCAACGGTGCCCCGGTGTTTGAAATTCATTCCCATATCTTGCATGGGACCTCAGCATGCACCCAAGGACATAGATTTGATTTTTCAACCAATTTATGTGCACTGGAGCATGTGCATGTAGTTCAAATTTTAATTATGCGCATAAAATGCATTGAAAACTCAGTTAATGAATAAAAATGTCCAAACGAACCCCAAAAAATCACAAAAAATCACACAAAACTTCTGTTGTTCTATGTTGACACGAGAATAAATTTGAAAGCAATAAGAGGTAATGGATATCGTTTCGTCCACAAAGATGGGACGTTCCCTACCGAAAACTATCATGCTTGTTGTGAGAAGCTCCGGTTTGTGAGAAGCATATACCCAAACCTGCCCCAAATGGGACAAAATTTGTACCACGGCATGTTGAAGCCGCTCCATGATAGCATGCCAAGTTTCATGAATTTCAGACGAGTTTTGGATATACTAGAATTTAGAAACCAGGCATCTCAATGTTTTGCCGGCAATCAACGGTGCCCCGGTGTTTGAAATTCATTCCCATTTCTTGCATGGGATCTAAGCATGCACCCAAGGACACAAATTTTATTTCAACCAATTTATATGCACTGGAGCATGTGCATGTAGTTCAAATTTTAATTATGCACATAAAATGCATTGAAAACTCAGTTAATGCATAAAAATGTCCAAACGAACCCCGAAAAATCACAAAAAATCACACAACACTCCTGTTGTTCTATGTTGACACGAGAGAAAATTTTGAAAGCAATAACAGGCAATGGATATCGTTTTGTTCACAAAGGTGGGATGTTCCATACCGAAAACCATCATGCTTGCCGTCAGA
>NW_025290573.1:0-1067 GCF_018294505.1 Triticum aestivum | reverse complement strand
TTGAATTTCTGGAATTATTTAATTAACAGAAAAAGGGATATGACGTCAGCATGACGTAGGAGTGACGTCAGCGGTCAACAGTCCGGGTTGACTGGTCAAACTGACACGGGGGACCCACCTGTCATAGACAGTGGGTTAACAGAGGATTAAACTAATTAGTTTTTAGTTAATTAACTACTGGGCCCACCTGTCAGTGAGAGATTAATTAAACTAATTATTTTTATTTATAAAACATTTTCTTTTTTAATTTTTGCGGCGGGGCCCGCATGTCAGTGACTGGGCCTGCCCAGTCAGCAGTTGACTGGGTCAACCCAGTCAACTGGGAACCGTGGGGGCCACTGGCAGTGACCCAGGGGGTGGCCCCAGGTGTGCCACGTCGGCGGCCGGCGCCGGAGAGGGGCTCCGGCGAGCTCCAACGCGGCGGCGATGCGCGGGTGTGCTTCGGGTTTCGCCCACAGTGGGTTTTCGGGGGCGGGGCTTGGCGCGTTCGACGCGGCTCGACGTCGCGCATCCAACGGCGGTGGTCGGAGGGGCTGGAACGGCCGGAGACGAGCGCTATGAACTCGCCGGCGGCGAGGTGCTACGGGTGCCCAACGGAAGCTACGCTAGAGCGCGCGAACGGTCGAACTAACTACCTAGGCGGGTGCGGCTCGGTGCGGTCGGGCTAGCGGGCCAACGCCCGTGACCATTTGGTCACCGGAGACACGCCGGCGGCGAGCTCCGCGGCGTGGCGTTCGGGCGCGCGCGGGGAAGCAGCTACGGAGCGCGAGCGAGCTAACGGAGAGGGGGAGGAGGTAGAGGAGCTCACCGCGCGGCGCAAGAAAGGCCCGTGGGTGGCTTAGTAGCAGCAGGTCGTCGCCGGGGAAGAAGGGGGTCGCCGGCGTCCGAAGATGAAGGCGAGCTCGGGGAGGCCGATGCAGTGGCTCCGAGCTTCGACGGAGAGGCGGAGGGGGTGTAGTCGAGGGCGGCGACGTCGTACGACACGGCGAGGTGGCGAGTGGGGCACGGTGGCCGCGTGAACGAGGGGAACGGCGGCGAGCGCGTCGGGCGTGGGGAAGAGGGGGGGC
>NW_025290572.1:0-1067 GCF_018294505.1 Triticum aestivum | reverse complement strand
GCACCTAAAATAGCCTCGGGACGAAATTTAGGAAGTGGCATCTTGTATATTTCGTCCAAGGCTTCATGCACCCATTATGGTGGCTTCAAAGTCCTGAAATCATCACTTGTAACTCCGTTCTTGCTCCCCTTGCGCACGCCATCATCTCCATGCTTGTTCTTGCTCCAATGTTCATCCTTCTCCAAGCTAGGCCCTTCATTTGTAAGCAAAACAAATGTATCCAATTTAGGAAGCATCATATTCTCATGAACATTAGAATCATTACCAAGAAACGAAAGTACCTGGTAATTTAGTTGGCGTGCACGAGCTCTAGTAATTGGTCCAGTATGTATAGCAGCAGGGGTTGTGGGTGTAACAATTGTATTGATGTCCTCATCATCCTCCCCTTCTTGAAATGAAGTCGTCCTCGACGGAAGTTCATCTTGCTCACCCAAATAAGGCTTCAAATCTGCAATGTTAAAAGTGGGACTAACCCCAAAATCTGCAGGCAGCTCCAGTTTATATGCATTATCATTTATTTTCTCTAACACCTTAAAGGGACCATCAGCACGTGGCATTAGCTTTGATTTGCGCAAATCAGGAAATCTATCCTTACGCAAATGTAACCAAACAAGATCTCCAGGTGCAAACACAACATGTTTTCTACCCTTATCTCCAGCAAGTTTATATTTAGCATTCATACGCTCAAAGTTTTCCTTAGTTAACTCATGCATTTTTAAAATCAATTCAGCACGTTGTTTAGCATCAAAATTAACCTTCTCCGAAGATGGAAGAGGCAACAAATCAATAGGTGCACGAGGTAGGAAACCATACACAACTTCAAAAGGGCACATCTTAGTAGTAGAATGCAATGAACGATTATAAGCAAATTCAATATGAGGCAAGCATTCCTCCCACATTTTCTTATTATTCTTCAAAACAGCCCTAAGCATAGTAGACAACGTTCTATTGACTACTCCAGTTTGTCCATCAGTTTGGGGGTGACAAGTAGTACTAAAAAGCAGTTTAGTCCCCAACTTAGCCCATAAACATCTCCAAAAGTGGCTAAGAAATTTAGTATCACGATC
>NW_025290571.1:0-1067 GCF_018294505.1 Triticum aestivum | reverse complement strand
TACTTCGTTTGTGTTCAACGACCAGACAAAGGCGTCACAGAACCCCACCTTGATCAATAAAGCTTTCATCTTATATTCGCAATATCCAGATTGCAATCTTAGTTTCTTGCTTGTTCTTCGTTTGCTCGCAGGAAACAGACCCTCGTGGTCAGGTTGATCGTGCTCCGGCGTGGTCAATAACCTCTCGGAGTTGGTTTAGCGATTGCTAAGGCGCGACGTCCTCGCACGTTCGTAGTCGGATCGTCAAAGTCGACTTCCACCAAAGCGAAATCCACCATCTCATCGAAAGACGGGACACCTCCGCCTCTATCAAGTGGTATCAGATTTCTAGGTTGCTCGGTGAGATTTTACAGTTTTTCGTAGTTTAGATCGAGTCTGTTCTTCATACCTATAGTCCACGAAAAAGCCAAAAAAAAATTAGGGTTAGTTCATCCCATCCGAACCAATCTGAGCCTTGCATAATCTTTTCTGTATTTGCTTTGTTGAATTTGCGGTTGCATCGTCGTGTTCAGTTGCTGGTCTTAGCGTCTAGTCTTTTAGAGTTTCGAGTTCTGTTCACAAGTTGTCACGCCGTCGCCGCACCATCATCATCGCCCTTGCCATCTACCACCACCGCTCCGAATCCGTATCCATATACCACCACCAATCCGTGTCCATATACCACCACCGATCCATATCCAAATACTACCACCGCTGCCATATACCACCACCATATATCCACCACCAATTCGAGTTCCTTGCTTATTAGGTTTGTTTTCGGGATCAATCTAGATTCCGATTCGTGTTTCCTTGCCGGAGTAGGTTTCGGAAAGAAAAAAAAGAGTCGGGTAGCCACGCTCCGTTTAGGCCCAAAATTTTTCGAAAACGCATTTTTCGAAAAAAAAATTTGGCTATCCTATTTTTAGGTGTTTCTGAGTGTTTTGAGACAGGTGCCATTATAGGAAGTTTTTTTTGACCCGTTTCCAGTTTTTGGGTCCGGGCAGTCGAAAAAAAAAATTTGGTCGAAAAAAAATTTCGTGCCCATCCTATCCGTTTGAGCTAGGAAGAGTTTTGAGACACTCGCCATT
>NW_025290570.1:0-1067 GCF_018294505.1 Triticum aestivum | reverse complement strand
GGGACGAAGGCGGGGGTAACATGTCGGATGCGATCATACCAGCACTAAATGACCGGATCCCATCAGAACTCCGAAGTTAAGCGTGCTTGGGCGAGAGTAGTACTAGGATGGGTGACCTCCTGGGAAGTCCTCGTGTTGCATTCCCTTTTTAATTATTTTTTGCGCCTCGTGACAAACATATCGCATGTGCGCGATATATATTAACCCCGTTATATTATTTTTGACATTTGCGATATGTTTTAGCTCGCTGCTCATTGGTCACGCGTCTAGAGGCGGCTTTGTGGCGCGAGGAGCACGTTCTGAAAGGGGTAAAAAAATACGTGTTGCTGCGGTATAGAGGGAGGGGTGGAAACCGTGGTAAACTCGTCTCCGTGTTTGAGGGGGGGGGGGTGGATTAAGTAGTATATATAGGGCATTATCCATTATTAGGCAACGGTTGTAATGGTAGTAAGAATGACAATCATCTTTGCAGTGGACCTGGGAGTGGCAAGCATAAGGGACGAAGGCGGGGGTAACATGTGGGATGCGATCATAGCAGCACTAAAGCACCGGATCCCAACAGAACTCCGAAGTTAAGCGTGCTTGGGTGAGAGTAGTACTAGGATGGGTGACCTCGTGGGAAGTCCTCGTGTTGCATTCCCTTTTTAATTATTTTTTGCGCCTCGTGACAAACATATCGCATGTGCGCGATATATAT
Organism: Triticum aestivum; assembly: GCF_018294505.1. Lineage (NCBI taxonomy): Eukaryota > Viridiplantae > Streptophyta > Magnoliopsida > Poales > Poaceae > Triticum > Triticum aestivum. Next base: position 370 of record NW_025290570.1, on the reverse strand, counting down.
TAAACCCGTTATATTGTTTTTGACATTTGCGATATGTTTTAGCTCGCTGCTCATTGGTCACGCGTCTAGAGGCGGCTTTGTGGCGCGAGGAGCGCGTTCTGAAAGGGGTAAAAAAATACGTGTTGCTGCGGTATAGAGGGAGGGGTGGAAACCGTGGTAAACTCGTCTCCGTGTTTGAGGGGGGGAGTAAGTAGTATATATAGGGCATTATTCATTATTAGGCAACGGTTGTAATGGTAGTAAGAATGACAATCATCTTTGTAGTGGACCTGGGAGTGGCAAGCATAAGGGACGAAGGCGGGGGTAACATGTCGGATGCGATCATACCAGCACTAAAGCACCGGATCCCATCAAAACTCCGAAGTTAAGC
>NW_025290569.1:0-1067 GCF_018294505.1 Triticum aestivum | reverse complement strand
TCGTTTGTCAAAGATCATGTTCTTTTCGTGCTTATCCATTTAACCAGAGTGTCGTGTCCTCTGCTCAAGTTCTTTTCATCTTATCTAGTTTTGCCTCCCTTCTCAACCGGAGTGCGGTTTGTAATGTTTCTTACCCCTTGTGCCATTCTTTCAATTCCGGAGGCAGTGTGTTGTTGATTTCATCATGTATCCTCCCATCTTGTCAAGTTCATGTTCAATTCCTTCCATTTACAGTCGGAGTGCTGCCCAAATTATATCAATCTTATTCCTCCTCTATCTAGTTTTAACCGGAGTGGTTTCAATATCTATCTTATCACTAAACCTCTGGGTTCTCATCGTATCCCTTGTTCCTCTTTTCTAACGGAGTGTTTTCAACTTTGTTCATCTTCGTTGTTTTCTTTCATTCATTAGTTCAACCTCGCAAGGTTCTTTGGTTTCACTCGTTCGTCAAAGGAGCAACTTAGTTTTACCTCTCCTCTCTTTCTCTTCCGTTGTCCCTCCGGTGCCATTCTAGATCTCGGGACGAGATCCTCTCGTAGTGGTGGAGTGTTGTAACGCCCCGAGACCGATGTGCCAGGTGTCGTGCAGTTATTCGCTGTTATTGCTTTGTCATTTGCTTGCGTGTTGCATTTTGCCATGTCATCATCTGCATTTCATCCGCATGTTTTTCAAAAACTTGCATCCGTCCCGGTCTCCTCGTTCCTTCCGTTGTCCGTTCTGAGCCCAGACACACTTGCACGCGCCCGCGGCATGTCCGAAATATTATTTTATAAGTGGCCGGAAAATGTTCTCGGATTGGGTTGAAATTTGGTGTGTGGTCTTATTATAGTGTAGACAGACCGCCTGTCCAGTTTCATCGCAATCGGAGTTCGTTTGACGCCCCAACGGATAAATATAGCGGCAATAGTAGCCGGTCAAAACGTCGGACGTTTTCGGTCTCCGGAAATAGTCGCCGGGCCTTCCTCTCTTCTCTTCTCTCAGCTCGAGACCGTCTGCACAACTCACTACCTCTCACCACCAGGCCCTACCTAACCTCTCTCGTCAGCCCGCCGCCCTCCTCGCGCGCG
>NW_025290568.1:0-1067 GCF_018294505.1 Triticum aestivum | reverse complement strand
CCTAAGGCTATTCAACTTATCCATTCCTAATCAGAGCATTGCTTCTGATCCCTTGACATGGAATTCATAATTCCTTTGCAATTAAGCTTTGAATTAGTCAGTTGTTTCTATCTTCTGATCTCCTTGCATTCTTCTTCTTCTGGTTGAGTACCGATACTCACATCAGCCCCGTTGTGGATCGCCATATCCACTGTTGGATTATTATCCGATAGTGTCCTTCATAATTAATCACCTTGTGAGTTCTTTCTCTGATACATAATGCCTTTGGTAAATTGTATCCTCTCCTTTTTTTTAACCTTGCTCTGCTTTCGAGCTTGTGTTATTTACCTTGGAAGTTTGTAGCATATGTTCCTTAAATGCCCCAATGGGTTGAACCGATGCCTTCCTTAATCGGTGTGAACTCGAAAGTTTTCACGGGTCATACTGCTCTGGTAATTCACCAGGTAGGTTTTGACACTGGAATCATTTTATCTAGAGCAGGAATGAAAGGTTATACATTGAAGAAGTGGGAGTCGACCTTGAACTTTGTGTTCATGTCCATAGACACGATGTAGATCTTCTCATCGAAGCTTCTTTTAAAATTAATTATTCCATTGATATAAGATCATCTTATATCTGGGATCTGGCCTTTTTGCAATCTTGGTTCCGACCATGTTCTCCTTTAAATACCATTTCTCGTGCAAGTTTAAGCACTTGTCTTCTGCAGAGCAATGCCCCAGTCCAACCTCTACTTCGATCTGTCGTCGAGTATTACCCCATGGTATCTCGAGATTATTATGGAACTGCCTAAATTTTTATGAGTTCATCAAGTACTACCTTCTCACTGATTCAAATTTTTCACGGGCTCTGAGTTATTAAAAACTCAAAGACACCGATAACTGAATCGAGTTCGCATTGCGATTCAACAAGTAATTGAACCCAACACTGCTTACAAATTTATTAATCCTTCAAGTCGTTCCTAGCCTGATCGGCTATATCATTATCGAGCTAATTTTAACTGTGCTACCCGGTCCTTCTTCCGGAGCACAACTTTCGATGATGAGCTAGACTTACGTCGATCTTCCTTG
>NW_025290567.1:0-1067 GCF_018294505.1 Triticum aestivum | reverse complement strand
TAGGCTACAAACACCAGAAACTACTTGCAACTCCTGGACAGAGAGCTAGGGTGAATAAGAAGTCGAGCGGGGTCATATTTCAGGGCCCAATGCATGGTAGTAGCTGTATCTTAAATCACATATACAGATCTCAGTGCTTAAGGTCGGCTTCAATGAAACAACCCACCATGTACTCCTACATGGCCTCTCATCGATACCTTTACCAAATCGTGTTCACCACACCACTCTCATTACCGACATAATCATTTCACTCTAGCCCATCACCCAGATGAACCAGACCTGACACGACTCTAAGCATAGCAGGCATAGCAAGGTAGGAACAACACATACACATGGCTCAATCAACTCCTACACATGCTAGTGGGTTTCATCTAGTTACTGTGGCAATGACAGGTCATGCAGAGGAAATGGGTTCAACTACCGTAGCACACAGCAGTTTGAATCGCGTTGTCTTAATGCAGTAAAAGAGAGTAGGAGCGAGAACATGGGATTGTATCGATATGATCAAATGGTTGGTTGCTTGCCTGATGGTTCGATGCTCGGATATGATTCTTCGTTAGGGTAATCACGGTACTCCTCGGGGGCAAAACCTGTCGCAAAGGACATCGATACACAAGCATCACCAAACAATGTGCAACAATATGATGCATGCATGAAACATGGCAATATGAGTGTGTTGGGCTAATGCAACTAAAACCAGAAGGGTTTGAACAAATTTGAATCAAAGATTCAAATTTCAAACTCAAACATGGCCTCTTTAAGTGCTTTTTCTTATTCTGCTTAAAACATCAATTTAACTTGTTTGATCATGCATGAAAATAGTACAGATGGATAGATTGGATTTTTCTGATCATTTTTCATATATAATTTGTCCAATTTGGAGTTACAGAATAAAAGTTATGAATTTTTGAAGTTTAAATAATATTCTGGAATTTCCTGATTTAATTTAAATCCAGAAAATCAATTACTGCGTCAGCCTGACGTCAGTGTGACGTCAGCAGGTCAACGGAACAGGTCTGGGTCAAACCTGACAGTGGGTCCCGCATGTCAGGGTGATTATTTTAATT
>NW_025290566.1:0-1067 GCF_018294505.1 Triticum aestivum | reverse complement strand
AGTGATAAATAAACTAGAGAGAAAATAAAGAAATTGTTGAAAACCATATGGCTTTTTATTTATTTTTTGAAGTTTTCTTGATTTATTAAAAAATTTTGCTAGCATTTATATCCTACAGAAAAGAACTAGTGGAGATTTCTGAAGAAGAAACAAGCGATGTGAGAGCCCCGCGATCGCGGCAAGGCCTACACATCAGCACTACTTTGATCAAAACCACTTCAAAAGACCAAACCCACACGGTATTTAGAATTCAAGGGCATAGTTACACGATTCAACTGCTTTGAGACCATCTTTTTTGCTAGGAACGCAACTCTCCGTCCAGGATGACATTTGCGGAGTGAAAGTGCAAGTTGCTTCAGCGTGCGACCCAAGTCGCTACAATTCCGCTTTATTTCAGTACTGAAAATATGGGTTTTAGATTTTTAGCTAACATCGCTTTTAATCAGCGATCTGGACCAATAATCCTAGACTCACATGCCTGTTACGGGGTTTTACGTAATTTTCTTCTGAACTAATCTCTCTCCCTCCCTGATTTTCAGTGGGGGTGGGGCGTATGCTCCCTCTTCTCCAATCCCGATCGCCCACGTCTGATATTCCGTAAATTCCCTAATAGGCCCCTCCGTGCGTCTGCCATTACCGCGATCTGGACATATTACTATTGCTTAAGTTAAACCTGGACAAAAGATTTGACTCTATCTCATATCAGGTTCATTAAAAAGTCATGTAATTGGATCGTAGCTTTGGTCTCAGTTCTTCTCGGTTAGTCTCAGCTCTGGTGCGAATCGTATGCTCGGTGCGCTCATGAGTCATCTCGAGTTCTCAATGTCTTCTTCTAGAAAAGGCCCCATCATATTCCAGAGTAGACAATGGTAAACTATGTTGTTATTCCAAAAAAACAAAGTGGGATAGAAATTTAGCAGACCGCTCCCGCGAGCGACCGCTCCCGCGACCGAAACCCTCGCCGCCGCCTCCTTCCCCTGCCCGTCTCCGGCGGGGTCTAGCCGCCCTCGCCGGCGCGCGGCCCGGATCCGCCCCCTTCCCCCCGCCCTTCCTCCCCAGCCCCTCCT
>NW_025290565.1:0-1067 GCF_018294505.1 Triticum aestivum | reverse complement strand
AATAAACCATCTAGTGTTGCTTCTGAAATTAAATTGAAAAGTGCATGTTTATTTGCCACCAAATCTGATATTGATGAGCTAGATTTCAGCAAATCTGTTTGCTATGCTTTTGTGTGCAAAGAGGCATTATTTTCATTCGAGGACGTGCCTTCCTCTTTGCCTCCTGCTGTCACTAACATTTTGCAGGAGTTCGCTGACGTCTTTCCACAAGACGTGCCACCGGGATTACCGCCTATTCGAGGGATTGAGCATCAGATTGACTTAATTCCCGGTGCTTCACTGCCAAACCGTGCACCATACCGTACCAATCCAGAGGAGACGAAGGAGATTATGCGTCAAGTACAAGAGCTTCTCGACAAAGGTTATATACGCGAATCCCTTAGTCCTTGTGTTGTTCCTATTATTCTAGTGCCGAAAAAGGATGGTACATCACGTAAGTGTGTTGATTGTAGAGGCATTAATAATATTACTATTCGTTATCGTCATCCTATTCCTAGGCTAGATGATATGCTTGATGAATTGAGTGGCTCTACAATATTCTCCAAAGTTGATTTGCGTAGTGGATACCATCAAATTCGTATGAAATTGGGAGATGAATGGAAAACAGCATTCAAAACTAAGTTTGGATTATATGAGTGGTTAGTCATGCCTTTTGGGTTAATTAATGCACCTAGTACTTTCATGAGATTAATGAACGAAGTTTTACGTGCTTTCATTGGACGATTTGTGGTAGTTTACTTTGATGACATATTGATTTATAGCAGATCTTTGGAAGAACATTTGGAACATTTACGTGCTGTTTTTATTGCTCTACGTGATGCACGTTTGTTTGGTAACCTTGGGAAGTGCACCTTTTGCACCGACCGAGTATCTTTTCTTGGCTATGTTGTTACTCCACAGGGAATTGAAGTTGACAAAGCCAAGATTGAAGCTATTGAGAGTTGGCCGCAGCCCAAAACGGTCACACAAGTGAGGAGTTTTCTTGGCCTCGCTGGATTCTATAGGCGTTTTGTGAGAGATTTCAGCACCATTGCTGCACCTCTCAACGAGCTTACAAAGAAGGATGT
>NW_025290564.1:0-1067 GCF_018294505.1 Triticum aestivum | reverse complement strand
GGGCGGAGTAGCTCCGCGTTCCAAGCTCGGGGCTCATCGATATTATGCTCGACGTTGTAAAGACGGTATGCCCCGTTGTGGAGAACCTTGGTAACGATGAAAGGGCCTTCCCAAGAAGGAGCAAGCTTGTGTGGTTTGTGCTGATCCACTCGGAGAACCAAATCCCCTTCCTGGAAGGCTCGACCCCTCACATTTCGGGCGTGGAAACGGCGCAGATCTTGTTGGTAGATGGTCGACCGGATCAGAGCCATCTCCCTTTCTTCCTCTAAAAGGTCGACTGCGTCCTGCCGCGCTTGTTCAGCTTCTGCTTCGTTGTAGATTTCGACTCGAGGAGCATTGTGGAGAAGATCACTCGGCAAGACTGCTTCGGCTCCATAGACCAAGAAGAATGGAGTTCTTCCGGTCGACCGATTGGGCGTGGTCCGCAGCCCCCAGAGCACAGATGGAAGTTCATCGACCCAAGCTCCAGCCGCGTGTTTGAGATCACGCATCAGTCGCGGTTTCAGTCCCTTGAGAATCAGTCCATTAGCTCGCTCTGCTTGTCCATTCGACTGCGGATGGGCGACTGACGCGTAATCGACCCGCGTGCCTTGGGAGTTGCAGAAGGTTCTGAATTCCTCTGAGTCAAAGTTCGACCCATTATCCGTGATGATGCTGTGCGGGACTCCATATCTGAATACTAGTTCCCTGATGAAGCTAACAGCAGTACCGGTGTCGAGGCTCTTGATTGGTTTAGCTTCGATCCACTTGGTGAACTTGTCGACTGCCACCAGTACATGCGTGAAGCCACTTCGTCCTGTTCTCAAAGGACCGATCATGTCCAGCCCCCAAACTGCAAAAGGCCAGACGAGTGGGATGGTCTTCAAAGCTGAGGCAGGCTTGTGCGACATATTCGAGTAGAACTGACATCCTTCGCACTTATCTACTATCTCCTTTGCCATCTCATTCGCCTTGGGCCAGTAAAATCCGGCTCGGTATGCTTTGGCCACGATGGTCCGAGAGGACGCATGATGACCACAGGTTCCCGAGTGAATATCGTTGAGGATGAGTCGACCTTCTTCTGGTGT
>NW_025290563.1:0-1067 GCF_018294505.1 Triticum aestivum | reverse complement strand
GGGGACCTGGCCGGATGTCCGGTGCCTGGGGGCTGTTGATGTAGGGTAGATCCCTATGGTGCCGATCTTTCACATGTGGAGTGGATCCTACGAGGAAACACGAAGAACGCGCGGAAGAACACAAGGGAAAACACGGGGAGAAACGAGAGAAACACTCAACCGACAAGTAATTGATCACACAAGGGCTAGATCACCGAAAGCATAAGGTAACACATGAACCAAAGTGATGCGGAGCATCCCACGTTCATCCCCATGTACACTACAACTACTCTCAAAGCGCCAAGGATACATAAGATGAGACCTTGACTATGCACCATTGGACACAAGGTGAGCCCGTTCCTAAATGCTTCCCCTTTCCATTCGTGTGAGACATGGTTGCTACTTCAAGCGCGGACCTTGTGCACACTCAGGTACAACCAAGGAGACCATGGAGAACAAAAGGACCAAGGCCAAGCGGGCGCGGAAGCAAAGGAAGGAGAAGGAAGAAGAGCTAGCTTCTACAGCAGCCAGACATCCGGCCATGTCCCGACATCCGGCCCAATGCCCGGAAATCCGGCCCCTTCGATCCAGAGAGCACCAGAGTCGGCCAAGTCAGCCTGGACATCCGGCCCCCAGGCCCGGACATCCGGCCCGTCGCGAGCCACCGGACATCCGGCCCAGCGCCCGGAAATCCGGTGCCCCATCACAGAAGCCCCTGTGATGAGGACATGAGTACCTTGGATATGACCAAAAATATTGCATATATGCATATTTGTCAGGTGATTTCTAGTGCAAACTATTCAATAATCTATTTATGTTATCCAGAACAAAAATACTTCACACACTTTTGTGTTTTGTCTAATTGCAGGTGTATGGGACATTTGTATAATCCACATATGAAGATAAGGAAGAAAGAGATGTTTATTTGCTGTCCAAAAAGTTCTCTCACGTCACTTTTGGCCCAAGAGAAGATAGAGTCCAAGTCTCTCACGTTCTGGATTCAGATTCGGACTGCACAGACACACCTGACTCAAAACGCACACAAGTTTTTCATACGGAATCCGAATTGGGTGATTCTTTTTTTGTTG
>NW_025290562.1:0-1067 GCF_018294505.1 Triticum aestivum | reverse complement strand
TTTGCCGTAACCCTCTCAACTTTCTTGCACATGCTATGTGGATGAAATGATGATATCATGCCAACTTTCATCCTTTTCAGAGTTCATTTGAAATGCTTTTCAATTTTAGGGTCTTGTAGCTCAAAATAATTAGTAAATGCATGAAAAATAACAAATGAAGTCAGAAAGGATTGAAAAATGATGATGTGGCTTTGAATGGTGCATTTCGAACACACACAAAGTCAGGAGTTCAAATAAGTTTTAAAAAATGAAATTCCTTTGTAACAGACGAGTTTCCGGATGAAATCCTGATACTTTGAAAGAGATTGTCCGTTTTGTACACGAAGTGCATCCAGTTTTTGCCGTAACCCTCTCAACTTTCTTGCACATGCTATGTGGATGAAATGATGATATTATGCCAACTTTCAACCTTTTCAGAGTTCATTTGAAATGCTTTTCAATTTTAGGGTCTTATAGCTCAAAATAATTAGTAAATGCATGAAAAATAACAAATGAAGTCAGAAAGGATTGAAAAATGATGATGTGTCTTTGAATGGTGCATTTCGAACACACACAAAGTCAGGAGTTCAAATAAGTTTTAAAAAATGAAATCCCTTTGTAACAGACGAGTTTCCGGATGAAATCCTGATACTTTGAAAGAGATTGTCCGTTTTGTACACGAAGTGCATCCAGTTTATGCCGTAATCCTCTCAACTTTCTTGCACATGCTATGTGGATGAAATGATGATATCATGCCAACTTTCAACCTTTTCAGAGTTCATTTGAAATGCTTTTCAATTTAAGGGTCTTATAGCTCAAAATAATTAGTAAATGCATGAAAAATAACAAATGAAGTCAGAAAGGATTGAAAAATGATGATGTGGCTTTGAATGGTGCATTTTGAACACACACAAAGTCAGGAGTTCAAATAAGTTTTAAAAAATGAAATCCCTTTGTAACAGACGAGTTTCCGGTTGAAATCCTGATACTTTGAAAGAGATTGTCCGTTTTGTACACGAAGTGCATCCAGTTTTTGCCGTAACCCTCTCAACTTTCTTGCACATGCTATGTGGATGAAATGATGATAT
>NW_025290561.1:0-1067 GCF_018294505.1 Triticum aestivum | reverse complement strand
ACTCCGCTTCACACGTAGATCCCGCCACGACGCTTTTTTAGAACTGCACCAACTGACAGCTCCACCGTTCAATGTAAACACGTATCCAGTTTGCGATTTAGAATCGTCCGGATCAGTGTCAAAGCTTGCATCAACATAACCATTTACGATGAGCTCTTTGTCACCTCCATAAACGAGAAACATATCCTTAGTCCTTTTCAGGTATTTCAGGATGTTCTTGACCGCTGTCCAGTGATCCACTCCTAGATTACTTTGGTACCTCCCTGCTAGACTTATAGCAAGGCACACATCAGGTCTGATACGCAACATTGCATACATGATAGAGCCTATGGCTGAAGCATAGGGAACATCTTTCATTTTCTCTCTATCTTCTGCAATGGTCGGGCATTGAGTCTTACTCAACTTCACACCTTGTAACACAGGCAAGAACCCTTTCTTTGCTTGATCCATTTTGAACTTCTTCAAAACTTTGTCAAGGTATGTGCTTTGTGAAAGTCTTAAGCATCTTGATCTATCTCTATAGATCTTGATGCCCAATATATAAGCAGCTTCACCGAGGTCTTTCATTGAAAAACTCTTATTCAAGTATCCCTTTATGCTATCCAAAAATTCTATATCATTTCCAATCAACAATATGTCATTCACATATAATATCAGAAATGCTACAGAGCTCCCACTCACTTTCTTGTAAATACAGGCTTCTCCAAAAGTCTGTACAAAACCAAATGCTTTGATCACACTATCAAAGCGTTTATTCCAACTCCGAGAGGCTTGCACCAGTCCATAAATGGATCGCTGGAGCTTGCACACTTTGTTAGCTCCCTTTGGATCGACAAAACCTTCCGGTTGCATCAAATACAACTCTTCTTCCAGAAATCCATTCAGGAATGCAGTTTTGACATCCATTTGCCAAATTTCATAATCATAAAATGCGGCAATTACTAACATGATCCGGACAGACTTAAGCATCGCTACGGGTGAGAAGGTCTCATCGTAGTCAATCCCTTGAACTTGCCAATTCGGATGTAACTTTTCGAGTAGATGATTTTTCATATAAAAAACTTTTT
>NW_025290560.1:0-1067 GCF_018294505.1 Triticum aestivum | reverse complement strand
CGACCGCCCAGACCCTGGGTACCAAGGGAGCGAGGCTCCTACGGGCTTCGAGTTCGGGCCCCAGCCGGACACCGCGCCGAAGCCTTCAATGGTTCCGGACTTCGGCAGGCGGTCCCCCATTAAGGGGGCCAACCATCCGTGCCGGTGTCCTCTGTCCAACCAGAGGCACCGGAAAACTTGCTGGAAGCGCTTCACAACGCTTCCATCGATGAAGAACACCTCACTATCATGAGTGTGGTGGTTAAGAAGGTTCAGTCCACCAAGAACAGACTGACCGAAGCCTGCGCCAGCCTCCTAACAGGCTTTGAGGTGAGCAATCAAAGTATAAGAAAATATTACCGCATAGATAGTAGACCCTGATGCTCTATTCGGTGTTCGGGAATAAAAGCCGAATAGAGGATCAAATGATAACCCATGAGTCTAATTAGAGTATGTCTATGTGTATGTGCAGGCTTCCCTGGTGGCCGCTGCTGCACGTACTGCGGAGGTCGCTGCACTGAAGCAGGACCTGAAGCAGTCCCAGGACGAGCTCGGCCTTACCAAGAGGCAGCTCAAAGAGAGCAAATGTAAGAAATACTCATGTCTATGTAGTTAAAAAGAAGTTCGGGTGTAAAGTAATAGGATCATCATGGATTTGTCAGGGGCCACGACCGAGGTATGGCCAGGGGCCACGACCGAGGTATGTAGTTAAAAAGAAGTTCGTGAAGTACGTTCAGCTCATGCTCCAGGGCATGGCCCGGACATGGCTGAACAGCCTGAAGCCGTACAGTGTCAACAGCTGGCTGGACTTCGCTGATGTCTTCATCCACAACTTCACCAGCACCTACAAGCGGCCGCCCAAGCCTCGCCAGCTCTCCATGTGCGTCCAAGGTCTGACCGAGTCCACCCACAATTTCTTGATGCATTGGGCCGAGTTGCGCAATTCCTGCGAAGGGGTGCACGAGGTGTAGGCCATCGAGTACTTCACCGCCGGATGCAGAGAAGGCACCTTGTTCAAGCACAAGCTCTTGGGCGATGAGCCAGCTACACTAGACGAGCTCCTGATCGTGGCGGACAAGTACGCCACC
>NW_025290559.1:0-1067 GCF_018294505.1 Triticum aestivum | reverse complement strand
CCCCCGCGTGGCGACGGGGAGGGAACCCTAGATCGCGCCACCAGCTCCCTTCCCCTCCTCCCTCCTCCTCCCTCGCCGCCGCCAGGGGTCCCGGCCGGGCAAAGGCCGGTCGGCGCCGGCACCGGCGGGGCATCCTCGTCCTTCCGCGCGGTGGGGTTGGCGCGGGTCAACACCCCGGGCCGGGGCGTGGCGCTGACGCCGGGCGCCACGGCGGTTCGTCTGCAGCGGCGGCGCGACGGGTGGCGCGGTGGTGGCATGTGCCTGGGGCGGCGGCGGTCGGTCGGTCGTCCTTCTACTCATGTGGCAAGGGCTGCGGTCGGCACAGGTCGCGGGCGGCTGGCTCTACTCCGGCGCGGGCTGGCGGAGGTGGCGGCACGGCAGCGGTATGTTCGTCGTGGTGCATGAATCGGCTGTTGGTGGCGGCTCCTCTTGTGCTCTGGTTCGGCTCGGCTGGCCGGTGGGTGGCATGGCCGCCGTGAGGGGGGAGGCAGGGGTGCCTCCGGGACTCGTCGTCGCCGGGATTTGGAGGTGCCAGATCGGGCATCTTGGGTGGCTGCAGCATGGCTGGCCGCCGGTGTTTCCCCTGCTCAGATCTGGCTGCCGGCCGCTCCTGCCAAAGGAGCTTGTTTGGGATGGAAAGAGGGGTCTTTGTTGCCCCTTCACCGGTTGACGATGTCGGTGTGCGGCGGCGGCGGTTGAGGGGTGGTCTCGGATGCCGGGGCGGCGACCTCGGTGGTGGGAGACGCGATGCTCGTGGGCGGAGCTCGCAGCTCGGATGTTGGCCGGTTACCATGGTCGTGCGGGCGGCGTGGTAACTTGGGTACGACGGTCGGTGGCGGGCAGCATGCTTGCGGCGCTCCGTCTCGAAGGCGCAGAGGGCTTACCGGGTGAAAACCCTCTCTGGCTCTGCCAGGTCGGCGGCGGCGGCGCCTACGGGCGTCGTCTCCTTCTTGAAGGCGTCGCCGTGGTTCCTTTTCTTCCTCCGTGTTGCTCCGGGGAAACCTCGATCCCTTGATCGGGCGGCGGTGGTAGTTAGGTGCCATGACCTTGTTGAAGGCTCTGTCTTG
>NW_025290558.1:0-1067 GCF_018294505.1 Triticum aestivum | reverse complement strand
TTTTTTTTTTTTGTCATTTTCGCACTTAGGCCAAGGTTCTATTGTAGTTGCTCCCAGGCTGCAGCAAGTCACTTTGTGACAACTCTCACACATGTAAATTTCACAAGATCAGTGATTGAGACAGCCCATTGGCACATCGGCCCGTTATGCTTGCCCCTCAGCATCTTCCAAGCTGCTACGATGGTAACGGGTTCCAACTTCAAAATACAACGTTCCCTATCCGTGCAGGTACTAGATAGCACCTGAGCATGGCCAATAGGCACTGTATAACAACGTTCCTTGACAGGTCAGGATAGCCATTTCTTCTACTATTACCCCGCCAGAAAAGGAAATATTCGTAACCGAAATATTTCTGATGCCGCTCATTCATATCTTCTATCACGCCAATAGCGTACATAGGTCTTTATCATGCATTGTCATCACGAGAGCCTTTATCTCTACACAAGAATAAAATGAAACGCATCAAAATGAGGCACGACTGTGTGCCTACTCGCTAGCTAGCTAATCATTGTCGGTAAGTCAAGTAGGCGTGTGACTGTGATGCGAGTGGTGAGGGAAGTGGGTGATTTTTATAGCTTGCGAGCAGTGCCTGTGCACGTCACCACAATATTTTTTTTGTCTGTAAGTGATTCATTGCTTTCCTGCAACGAGGCATTTCTCTTTAAGAACGCAAGCATGATGTACGTACAAAATTCTACACGTTTTGAACAAGGGATAATTAGTCCTACTGGTAGCAAAAAAGATATGAAAAAAAGGTTTTCTACTTTGGACAAAGTACATTTGTTTGGTGACACATTTCTTCTTGTTAGTTACTCAGGAGACTTTTAATACACAGCCTATTGTAACATGATATGGTTTGTTGTCTCCAGTTCAAGAGGGTGATGCACATTATAAAGTAGGTCCGCAATAGTACCACAACATCAAGAAGATTCATCTTCCGACAAAATAATAGAACGTTGTTTATAATACACCTTTTTTTATCAATATATGTAATCCTACTATACTTTTTCTTAGTTTCTTCTTCCTGGTATCATCTCACAAAAGAAATGTTCTGTTTCATAACGGTT
>NW_025290557.1:0-1067 GCF_018294505.1 Triticum aestivum | reverse complement strand
GTGATTCTTGTCTTGATGACGCTTCTCCCTCCTCCGACGGTGTCATCTCAAGCAAAAGATCTTCAACTCCAATCCCACCTCAACGAAGCTTGTTGCGGCGTTGTCGAAGGGCATGCGAGTTTCCGCCCCTGTTGTTATCCACGGACGAGGGTCGTTATTTGTGTTGTCTGTCGGCATGGCTCCATATACATTGTTGGCGGCAATATCGTCTTCTGCAACAACCTCTTCTCTCAAGCCTCCACGGGCAAGATGGTCGGTTTATCACGCTGCAGGTGGAGGTGGGGTAAAGTGGGACTAACCGGCCCATCCCACTTAAACTGCTTTAGTTGGCTCCTATTGGACAGAACTTTTTTAAGTGGGCTAACCCTATTAGCCCATTGCGAACCCACTTAACCAACCAAACCTTTATCTCTCTTGTGCGTAGAGGAACAGAGAAGGCGTTGCGGCGCGGCAAACACACTCCCACCGCCATCGCCGACGGACACACAACTATGCCGCCACATATTCACGTCTTCACCTCGCACTCAACCAACTGTCACTTCGACGCGCGAGCGGATAGAATGTGATTCTTGTCTTGATGAAGCTTCTCCCTCCTCCGACGGTGTCATCTCAAGCAAAAGATCTTCAACTCCAATCCCACCTCAACGAAGCTTGTTGCGGCGTTGTCGAAGGGCATGCGAGTTTCCGCCCCTGTTGTTATCCACGGACGAGGGTCGTTATTTGTGTTGTCTGTCGGCATGGCTCCATATACATTGTTGGCGGCAATATCGTCTTCTGCAACAACCTCTTCTCTCAAGCCTCCACGGGCAAGATGGTCGGTTTATCACGCTGCAGGTGGAGGTGGGGTAAAGTGGGACTAACCGGCCCATCCCACTTAAACTGCTTTAGTTGGCTCCTATTGGACAGAACTTTTTTAAGTGGGCTAACCCTATTAGCCCATTGCGAACCCACTTAACCAACCAAACCTTTCTCTCTCTTGTGCGTAGAGGAACAGAGAAGGCGTTGCGGCGCGGCAAACACACTCCCACCGCCATCGCCGACGGACACACAACTATGCCGCCACATAT
>NW_025290556.1:0-1067 GCF_018294505.1 Triticum aestivum | reverse complement strand
AAAGTTTTTTGGGTGTACAACAGGTCAATCTGGATGTCACGCGTGTAATCCTGAAGGTAAAGAGGGATCACCAGATCGACACGTCAACTTATCTAGAGACGTCCCCTCCTCAGTATATAAATGAGACACACGTCTCCTCTCATTGCCTCCGAGCAGTCGCTCGAGATCGAGTCAGCCAGCGGCCCGCAGCAATTCCCCACGCCCCCTCCCCCATGCCCTCCACCTCATCTCTTGACGCCGCCGGAGGGAGCTTCTTCCCATGCCCTCCATCTCATCTCTTACCACCGGCCGGAGGGAGCTCCGTGCTCTCCTGCAGTACACCGTTCCTCTTTCTCCAAGGCGACGAAAATCACGAAACGGGGACACACCATATGGCCAGGGGCTCCTCCATCGCTGCTTGGGTCATCGGTGGTGGTGTTGGCATTGAAGGATGGGGCGGCAATGCCATTGGAGTCTTGAAAAAGCAGCTCGGGCAGAGGAAGAGGACGCGCCCGGCGTCGGAGGAGGGTGGGCGGGAGACGATTGTTCTATTGCAGGTACGTGAACAGGTTGTCTAGGTTGACACGCTGGCCTCCTCTAGCAGCCTCTCTGCCCCGCGCTAGCTCTAGCCCCTCGCTTGCTTCCTCCTGCGATGCTGGTGTTCAGCTCGCATGCGAGGTGTTCTAGCAATTGACCAAACTGAGCCAAGCATGAGCATGAACGATGGTCACGTACTTTCCTTTGTCAAGTAGTGCAGTACTGCACCATAAGCGACGTTGGCCCAACAGGTGGAGGGGAAGAGGCCACAGAAGGATTCTTGCGTCCCAAATGGTATGTCCATTTTTGCCAATTCATGATCCATCATTACCTGACTCACGATGTCCATTGGACTCAGCTCACAGTGCTTGATGATTGATAAATAGCAACACGATTTGATTCTCAATTTACAAGTTGATTTCGCCGCTATGGATTGGATTAATCTGATTTTGATATCTTGGTTTAGTGAGTTTCAGGTTCACAGTCTGGACGGTGGATTCTTTCTTCGGTGGCCAGACCATCCTTGTCAAGCAGCGGCATGAGAAGAGCTC
>NW_025290555.1:0-1067 GCF_018294505.1 Triticum aestivum | reverse complement strand
CGGGTGCCAGTCTCTCCCACTTTAGTCGGAACGGATTCGATGAAAAGGGTCCTTATGAAGGGTAAATAGCAATTGGCATATCACGTTGTGGTCTTGCGTAGGTAAGAAACGTTCTTGCTAGAAACCCATAGCAGGCACGTAAAACATGCAACAACAATTAGAGGACGTCTAACTTGTTTTTGCAGGGTATGCTATGTGATGTGATATGGCCAAAAGGATGTGATGAATGATATATGTGATGTATGAGATTGATCATGTTCTTGTAATAGGATTCACGACTTGCATGTCGATGAGTATGACAACCGGCAGGAGCCATAGGAGTTGTCTTTATTTTTTGTATGACCTGCGTGTCATTGAAGAACGCCATGTAACTTACTTTACTTTATTGCTAAACGCGTTAGCCATAGAAGTAGAAGTAGTCGTTGGCGTGACAACTTCATGAAGACACGATGATGGAGATCATGATGATGGAGATCATGGTGTCATGCCGGTGACAAGATGATCATGGAGCCCCGAAGATGAAGATCAAAGGAGCTATATGATATTGGTCATATCATGTCACTACTCTATTTGGTTGCATGTGATGTTTATCATGTTTATGCATCTTGTTTGCTTAGAACGACGGTAGTAAATAAGATGATCCCTTACAAAATTTCAAGAAGTGTTCTCCCCTAACTGTGCACCGTTGCTACAGTTCGTCGCTTCTAAGCACCACGTGATGATCGGGTGTGATGGATTCTTACGTTCACATACAACGGGTGTAAGACAGTTTTACACAGCGAAAACACTTAGGGTTAACTTGACGAGCCTAGCATGTGCAGACATGGCCTCGGAACACGGAGACCGAAAGGTCGAGCATGAGTCGTATAGTAGATACGATCAACATGAAGATGTTCACCGATGATGACTAGTCCGTCTCACGTGATGATCGGACACGGCCTAGTTGACTCGGATCATGTAATCACTTAGATGACTAGAGGGATGTCTATCTGAGTGGGAGTTCATAAGATGAACTTAATTATCCTGAACATAGTCAAAAGACCTTTTGCAAATTATGTCGTAGCTCG
>NW_025290554.1:0-1067 GCF_018294505.1 Triticum aestivum | reverse complement strand
GCAAAGAGAGCGCTCTGTGTTGCCGCTAATAGTGATGACGCCGCGTGGACCGGGCATCTTAAGTTTGAGATAAGCATAATGCGGTACTGCATTGAAACGAGCGAAGGTCGTTCTTCTGAGTAGTGCATGATAGCCGCTTCGGAATGGAGCAATGTCGAAGATTAGTTCTTCACTTCGAAAGTTGTTGGGAGAACCGAATACAACCTCTAATGTTAAAGAGCCCGTGCAGCGGGCTTCTACGCCTGGTATTACTCCTTTAAAGATAGTACTGCTTTGGTTGATCCTTGATGGGTCTATCCCCATCTTGCGGACAGTGTCCTGATATATCAGATTAAGACTATTGCCGCCGTCCATGAGGACTCGGGTGAGATGGTATTCGTTGATTATTGGGTCGAGCAGTAAGGCAGCCGAGCCTCCATGCCGGATACTAGTCGGATGATCCCTGCAATCTAAAGTGATTGGGCAGGCCGACCATGGGTTTAATTTGGGGGCAACGGGCTCTACAGTATATACGTCTCAGAGTGCGCGTTTGCGCTTCCTCTTTGGTACGTGAGTGGCGTAAATCATGCTCACTGTTTTGACCTTTGGTGGGAATTTTTCTGTCCACCAGTGTTCGGCTGGCGAGGCTCATCCTCATCTTCACTTGGCGGCTCCCTCCCTTTGTGTTCGATGTTTAGCTTGCCGGCCTGCTTGAAGACCCAACATTCTCTATTGGTGTGATTCGCAGGTTTCTCAGGGGTGCCGTGAATCTGACAGGACCTATCTAGAATTTTATTTAGGCTGGGCGGACCATCTCTGCTGCCTTTAAATGGCTTTTTCTGTTGACTGGGTCTACAGCCCCTATATCTGACGTTTACCGCTGTATTGTCTAGGCTGTCTTCATTGTTTCGATGCTTGTTTTTATTGCGCCGTGGCCTTCCATTGCCATCCCTGATTTCGGATGTGCCTAGGTCGCTGGTGCCATTGCGGGCTAACCAGCTGTCCTCACCCGCGCAAAAACGGGTCATAAGGGTTGTTAGGGCTGCCATTGTCCTCGGCTTTTCCTGGCCGAGGTGTCTGGCAAGCCA
>NW_025290553.1:0-1067 GCF_018294505.1 Triticum aestivum | reverse complement strand
AAATTCAATCAATATCACTCAATCAATCCAAACAAGGCAAAACAATCGATCTAACTAGCGTTACAAAGTGCTTGAGCTATACTACTAAATGGGGGAAAACTACTACTGATATGGTGGTCTACTAGAAATTCTGATCCGTTGAAGACTCCATGATGTCTGCTCCAGCTTCATCAATCCATTCGTCTTCACTTGGTTCCGAGTCGGTGTCGTCGATGATGATGTAGTTATCCGGACAAGTGCATTCGTCGACTTCTGCTTTTGGCACTGGATTTCCCATGAATGTTCCAATCTTATTCTCCAGGTCGTCAATCTTCCCGACTAGCGCGTTGATTTCCTCCAAATAATCTTCGCGTGTAGCCTTGAGTTCTTCTTGGAGCTCCTTGATCTTCGTGAATGCCTTCTTCAGTTCTTCCTTGTCCGTGCACATCTGGTTCTCCTGGCGTCGAATATGTTGGTTCTGCTCCTGGATGAAAGCTGCAATTGATCCATCCTTCTTGGTCTTGATCATCTCCCATTGCGCGTCTCGACGTCCACAAATTTGGTAAATTGTATCCTTAAGCTCCTGGTGGTAGACTTCTCCAATGCGTCCCATGGCGATGTGTGCGGCCATGCTCTTCCCTAAACTCCAAGTTGGTGCTTCGAAAACCAATCTCATGGCACTAAACATCCTTCCTGGAATGATAACTTGAATCTTCCAGCTCTCCTCTTCAGGTAATGTGGCGTTGTAGGTTCCGGTGACGCTTGGTATTCCTATGTTCAAGTACTTGGTGACTTCCTTCAAATGTCGTCCAAACGGCGTATCTTCATCTGGTTGCATGAACTTGCTCCTTGCATTCGCCATTCCTAAAAGAGTAGAAAGTGGAGAGGGGTCAGAAATGAGAAGAGAGAAGTTTTCTAGGGCTTAAGCTTAGTGGTCGTGTCCTATAGTCAGCGTGTGCTCTGATACCAACTTTGTAGCGACCAGACCTCAAATGGCATGTGCTGCTGTGCACCAGTGTCATCCCTGGATCAGTAATGCTGACACGCACAGTACAAATGGAGGATTTATAACAGAGTAGCAATCACAC
>NW_025290552.1:0-1067 GCF_018294505.1 Triticum aestivum | reverse complement strand
TATATATACTGAAGAGGTAGATCAGGCTTGCAAAGCTATTTACTCCAGACAAATATATGGAGTTTTGGCTAGATTAGGGGCTAGCCAGGACAAGACTTAAGCATGAGCGATCAAGTCATGGCTGTGAAAGTGCAGCAACACAAGGAGAATTATTAATCATAATTATTTGGTGTGATAGCGACATGGACGGAATATTTTATTATTGATAAGGCACGGAACGCATATTGCCAGGAGAGGTCGCCATGCATGTTAGATGGCTGATTCAACACGTCAAATACTATACATAGTAGCCCAAAAGATGACCTGATAAGAATCTAATCGGTTTAGATTTTACAGTTCTATTCGTATACGCCAAGTATTTTCTTGCATACGTCAAAATCCAGTGTGCCTTATATATAAGGTCACGGCCGATTGAAAAAAGCCCCAATAATCGATCTATCAACAAATATATTACTCTTTCACGTATGTCTTTTTCTCTATCGTTCTTCTCTGCCGAGCCCTAGCCGTCCTAGGTTTGGTAATCTTTGCCCTTTTGCGCTGAAAAGCGGCCGGTTCTCCTCCATGAAAGCGAGGGATCTTTGTTGCTTTGTTTGGAAAGCAATCGTTCGTCGTCACAAAAGCACGACAATTACCTTGGTGTTGCGCGGCGATTTCCCGTGCCAACAATTGGTACAGAAAATGTCTGGTTGTAGGTAATGAGCTCAGTGGAGGAAGATTAAGTTTGATATTCGCCGCCCATGGGCCATATTGCTTTAGGACTAAAAAAAGTGTACCTTGTTTCTGGGACTATGCATGCGCGAGGGAAGCGCGGGCGGGAGCTAGAAGGGATCAACAATTTTGAGTGGCTGAAACTAAAGGACAAGAACTGGGAAGGCAGATCATTGAAGAATTGGCCAATGGATGCAGTCTCTTCCATGGATTGAAATCATTTATGTATGTGTTTACAAATGATTTATGAAATCTGGCAAGCTAGGAATGCAGTCGCCCATGGTGAACCAATGCAAAATCCTGATGGGAGTTGGTCCCAACATCTGGTCCGTGTTGGTGTCTACCGGAACTAAGCTGGG
>NW_025290551.1:0-1067 GCF_018294505.1 Triticum aestivum | reverse complement strand
GGCCGTCGCCGCCAGCTCATCGAGTACATCCGGGACGAACATATTGACATCATTGCCATCCAAGAAACCCTTAGAGTCGAGTTCACCCTACAGGAGCTGGAACATCTGAGCCCCCACCTCTTCGCGTGGCACTGGCTCCCTTCTAGCGGGACCTCAGGCCACTCGGGTGGCATCCTTCTTGGGGTTAAGGATGCCACTTTCGAGGTGGGCGGCATGGATAGAGGGGAGTTTTTCGTTAGCATGGAGATCTTCGAGCGGGCTTTGAACTTCAAATGGGAGGTCATTGCGGTCTACGGTCCGGCTGACCACCGCCGCTCCCCGGCCTTCCTTGCCGAGTTGCAGCTGAAGATCTCCAACTCCCCACATCCTGTTTTGGTGGGGGGCGACTTCAACCTCATCCGTTCGCCGGACGAGAAGAATAATTCCCGGGTTAATTTCCCCCGGATGCAGCTTTTCAACGATTGGATTGCGGAGCTGGGGCTCCGTGAGCTTGACCGGACTGGTGCCAGGTTTACTTGGACCAACCGGCAAACTATTCCGACACAATACGTGCTGGATCGTGTCCTAGTTTCCCCGGAGTGGGAATTGCGATGCCCCCTGGCATCGCTCCGGGCGGTCACCCGGATTGGTTCCGACCATGTCCCCCTTCTCCTCTCCACGGTTGACGAGCGCCCTCCCTCCCCGCCGCGGTTCCGGTTCGAGAGCTTCTGGCTCAACCAGGCGGGCTTCCGGGAGGCCGTCGTCGCCCGCTGGATCTTCGCCAGGTCGGCACCCCATCGCGCCATGTCCGCGGTCGATACTTGGCACTTTTGTGCCAAGTTAGCCCGCCAGTTCATGAAGGGTTGGGGGGCTAATCTTGGCCGGGACCTGAGAGAGCGCAAGAATTCCATCCTTGTGGCGATTCAAGCCTTGGATGCGCGCGCGGACTCGACCGGGCTCTCCTCGGATGAGTGGCTGCTGCGCTACGACCTAGAGGACCAGCTATCCCTCATCTACACGGACGAGGAGGCCTACTGGCGCCTACGGGGCACCCAGAGATGGGTGCTTCAGGGCGACGCAAACACCGC
>NW_025290550.1:0-1067 GCF_018294505.1 Triticum aestivum | reverse complement strand
TCAACGTTCAACTGAAGTGCACCCTGGATCGTGAAGATTATACTAGTTGCGTTTACCCTTCACTTTACCCTACGCTTGAATCTCGAGACGAGATTCTTGTTTAGTGGGGGTGAGTTGTCACATCCCTAGCTGCTGGTAGTGCTCTAGGCTAGCTTCATGTGTGCATCATGTCTATATTTTCGAAACTTGAACTGAGGAATTTTGGAAGCCTCAAAAACTTAAATAAAAGAGAGGCAAAAACCCTAGAAATCTCATTCATTGCTCCAAAAATGCCCTTTTAAATGTTTGATAATTTTTGGTAAGGGTTCTGGTCCCAACCAAAATATTGAACATTTTTAAGGATTTATTTTTGGGACTTTGGATTTAATTCATTAGCTATTTGAATTTGAATTATATTCATATAATTAGAATATAATTTCAAATACCCCTGAAATATTTTATAAGCTTTTGGAAAAGTCCATCTAGCAATATAAAATATTCATAGGAGTTTTTGGCATTGTTTGAATTATTTTAAATTCAAAACAGTGGCAAAATAAATTAAATAAAACAAAACAGAAAAAAAACAGAGCAGAAAGCCACCTGGGCCACTTACCTGGCGCCACTTACTGGCCCAGCTCCATCTGGCCGGCCCAGCCCACCTCCTCCCCCTTGTCCTCTTCCTCCTCTACCAGGAGGACGAACAGAGGCGAGGCGTGGCGCGCGCCCGAGAGGCCTCGGCCACCTCCTGCTTCCCGGCCACCTCCTGCTTCCCCCGGCCTCCCTAGCAACGCCACGACGAGGCCTCGTGTCCCCTCGCTCCTCTTCCTCCCCCGCTGCATCCCCTCTCTCCTCTGTTCCCTCTCTCTCGCCCGGACCGAACGGAGCCGCCGCCACCGACGAGCTCCCTCGCGGCCACCGCCACCCCCTCTCCTCCCCGACGCGCTCCTGAGCTCCGCAGTGCCTCCCTCGACCTCCCCGTCGGCTCACGCGACCGGAGAAGCCCCGAAGCGCCGTCCCGACGTTTTCCCCCTCCTCGGCCACCGAGGACCGCCGCTGTCGATTCGCCGCCTCCGACGCCTCCCCGAGCT
>NW_025290549.1:0-1067 GCF_018294505.1 Triticum aestivum | reverse complement strand
GGTCAGAATTTGACAAAACTGTGAGTGTTGACAACTGACACATAAACGCACCCCGGGGTTCATCAATCGTGGAAATCGCTCTGGGTCCCCAAAACAGCGAGTAATAGTCCACAAAACGGACAAGAATCGGCCAAATATGTGAGTGTTGATGATCGACACGTAAACGCACCCCGAGGTTCGTCAATCGTGGAAATGACTCCGGGACCCCAAAACAGAGTAATAGTCCAAGAAACGGGCCAGAATCAGCCCGAACTGTGATTGTTGATGACCGACACATAAGCGCTCCTTGGAGTTCGACAACCATGGAAATCGCTTTGGGGTCCAAAAACGGTGACTAATAGTCCATGAAACGGGCCAGAATCGGCCAAAACTGCAAGTGTTGATGACCAACACGTAAGCACACCTTGGGGTTCAACAACTATGGAAATCGCTTCGGGACCCAAAAACGATGAGTAATAGTCCACGAAACGGGTCATAATTGGACAAAACTGTGAGTGTTAACGACTGACACATAAACGCACCCCGGGGTTCATCAATCGTGGAAATCGCTCTGGGTCCCCAAAACGCTGAGTAATAGTCCACGAAACAGACAAGAATCGGCCAAATATGTGAGTGTTGATGATCGACACGTAAACGCACCCCAAGGTTCGTCAATCGTGGAAATGACTACGAGACCCCCAAACAAAGTAATAGTCTAAGAAACGGGCCAGAATCAGCCCAAACTGTGATTGTTGATGACCGACACGTAAGCGCGCCTTGGAGTTCGACAACCATGGAAATCGCTTTGGGGCCCAAAAACGGTGAGTAATAGTCCATGAAACGGGCCAGAATCTGCTAAAACCGCGAATGTTGACGACAAACACGTAAACGCACCCGGGGTTCGACAACCATGGAAATCACCGGGACCCCAAAACAGTGAGCAATTGTCCATGAAACGGGCCATAAATTGCCGAAACCGCGAGTGTTGATGATCGACAAGTAAGCGCACCTTGGACTTCGATAACCAAGGAAATCACTCCGGGACCCCGAAACGGTGAGTAATAGTGCATGAAGCGGGCCAGAATCGG
>NW_025290548.1:0-1067 GCF_018294505.1 Triticum aestivum | reverse complement strand
CCTACACCGGTTAGTGAGGAAGCCAATGATAATGATCATGAAACTTCAGATCAAGATACTACTGAACCACGTAGATCAACCAGAGTAAGATCCGCGCCAGAGTGGTACGGAAATCCTGTTCTGGAAGTCATGCTACTAGATCATGATGAACCTACGAACTATGAAGAAGCGATGGTGAGCCCAGATTCCGCAAAGTGGCTTGAAGCCATGAAATCTGAGATGGGATCCATGTATGAGAACAAAGTATGGACTTTGGTTGACTTGCCCGATGATCGGCAAGCAATTGAGAATAAATGGATCTTTAAGAAGAAGACTGACGCTGATGGTAATGTTACTGTCTACAAAGCTTGACTTGTCGCAAAAGGTTTTCGACAAGTTCAAGGAATTGACTACGATGAGACCTTCTCACCCGTAGCGATGCTTAAGTCCGTCCGAATCATGTTAGCAATTGCCGCATTTTATGATTATGAAATCTGGCAAATGGATGTCAAAACTGCATTCCTGAATGGATTCCTGGAAGAAGAGTTGTATATGATGCAACCAGAAGGTTTTGTCGATCCAAAGGGAGCTAACAAAGTGTGCGAGCTCCAGCGATCCATTTATGGACTGGTGCAAGCCTCTCGGAGTTGGAATAAACGTTTTGATAGTGTGATCAAAGCATTTGGTTTTATACAGACTTTCAGAGAAGCCTGTATTTACAAGAAAGTGAGTGGGAGCTCTGTAGCATTTCTGATATTATATGTGGATGACATATTACTGATTGGAAATGATATAGAATTTCTGGATAGCATAAAGGGATACTTGAATAAAAGTTTTTCAATGAAAGACCTCGGTGAAGCTGCTTACATATTAGGCATTAAGATCTATAGAGATAGATCAAGACGCTTAATTGGACTTTCACAAAGCACATACCTTGACAAAATTTTGAAGAAGTTCAAAATGGATCAAGCAAAGAAAGGGTTCTTGCCTGTGTTACAAGGTGTGAAATTGAGTAAGACTCAATGCCCGACCACTGCAGAAGATAGAGAGAATATGAAAGATGTTCCCTATGCATCAGCCATAGGCTC
>NW_025290547.1:0-1067 GCF_018294505.1 Triticum aestivum | reverse complement strand
TTTTTTTATTGCAGGCATTGAAAAATAAAAGAAATAAGAGACCCACGGCCTGTACTTAAGGTATGTTCTTCTTGCTCCTCCTCATGTGGTTTCATTCGTCGCCTAGGTTGCTGCTTAGTGCTTACTATGTCTGCCCTTGTTCTGCAAGGTCTAGGATCTGCTAGGTTGGTGGATCTGCGAGCTTGCGGTTCCTGTTGTTGATCAACCGCTGCTTCGGTTCGGTGGAGGTGTGTTCTGCTTGATCCTCCCCTTCTTTATGTTTACCATGGTTGTTTGTGCTTTTCACTAGGGGAATGCTTGTATTACTTTTATCTTGGCTGCTTCTCCTTCAGAATCTATATATCTTGATTATTTTCTCCTCCCCGTTATATTACTTATGTGCAATTCTTCTCCTTGTATTTGTTGAGAGGGAGTGTCATAAGTAAAATACAAGTCAGCTTATTGTCCTTTTGGGCCTCAGTTACATGAAGTAATGAACAAATGTGTGACGTGCCATGCCTGCAAGAAAGAGCTTCTGTCAGTTGCTTCGGTCTGTGCCTGTTCCTTTATGGCCAGTAGACTAAACTCTTTTGGCTCATAGATTCTTTGTGCTGGTACAGAATTTGGAGTTAACTAAAGTCGGATAATAATTGCATTATTCATGTATAGCATGAATAATCCAGGTTATTGCAAAAAACTTTCAGGTTTAATCAACCAAGTGAGTGCAGTTGCAAACCAGCTGTGCGGCTTATAGGAGCACTTGCGCCATCTTTGTAATGGCAAACACCATTCCCTTGATTGTTGATTAGTCATCTTCTCCTCATGATATGATACTGGAAGGATGTCATGATGGAACGGTATCTTTTTTGCATGTACAAAATTATTTTCTTAGTTTAAATCCGATGACTGCCCAGTTTTGTTAGAACGTGCCATACTGAGTTCATGGTTGGATTTTGATGTTTCCAGGTTGCTTTATGGAGGTCTCCACAAACTTGCCGTCAGAAGACATTTTAATGGTTTGTTATCTCCCTTTCCATAGTTTTCTATCACTTATGCCATTCAGATGACATGTCTGACTCAGGAACTGC
>NW_025290546.1:0-1067 GCF_018294505.1 Triticum aestivum | reverse complement strand
TTTGCGTGCATGATTAGTGTACGATTGAATCGGGGGCGTCACAAGTTGGTATCAGAGCCGACTGCCTGTAGGAATCCCCCTTCCACACTCCTTGGCCGAAGTCGAGTCTAGTCGTTGAAAAACTTTTACTAACATGGCTGTGTGGCCCATGGGCCCACGTCGCCATCGGGAGGTATTAGGATCTTTTATTCCTCGACCTTTACTCTGGGATTCTGAACCCTCTTCTATTCGGGTTAAACGATTTCTACTAAAAACTAACTTTAGGTTCTCGAAAATACTTTCTCCCGGAGAGCCCCTTCAGTCCAGATGGTCACCGACTGCACCAGAAGATTTCAGAGATACTCTTTGATATTCTCTCGAGACCTTGTGCCCATCACTTTTGCTATTCCCGACCACCGGTAAATCCTTATGGATAACTACTTACACTTGCCATTCTTACGATCATTCCCCATTGGTCTTGTTATTACAAGATACCCTGAGAAACTCGTCGTGGTTTCGATAATCCCTTGAGCTTACTGCCTTGCTATTCTTGTCACTTGAATACCCCTATGGTTAATTCTCGCATTTATCGAGTATCTGCCCATCCCTCAGTTGTTCATGTGTTACACAAAAGTCTTCGAATTACCAACCGATATTCCGAAAATCCTCAGCAACCTATTGCTCTGGAATTTCTTGTTTGCTTTCATTATGATTAATCCCATAAGTATAGAAATCTTATTGACATTCCTTGTCATTATCATTTTGAGTCTGTTGACTCAATATGTTGCGAATACACGCAATCATCATTGATCCTTATAAATTACCTTTCCGGCTGAGCTTCCATTCTTTTAACTGGAATTGGTTCTCGACCAATCCAATTGTCTTTGATTGTACCCTAAGGCTATTCAACTTATCCATCCCTAATCAGAGCATTGCTTCTGATCCCTTGATTTGGAAATCTTAATTCCTTGGCATTTGACAATTGAGTTAGTCAGTTGTTTCTATAATTTGATCTCCTTGCATTCTTCTTCCTCTAGTTGAGTACCGATGCTCACGTCAGATCCCTTGTGGACCACCAGATCCTTTGT
>NW_025290545.1:0-1067 GCF_018294505.1 Triticum aestivum | reverse complement strand
ATTTAATAATATGCATGCCGCATCATTACGGTAGAATGTCTACTACTGTGTCGTCGCCGTCCGTGAAGGGGGCCACACCCCGGAGACACGTGCCGCCTCTTCGGACATGCCACCACACCGTACGGCATGTATGAGGGCCCGGTGCGATGCTCCGGTGGCATTGCTACCCCCCCAGGGCCCCGTCCCGCCTAACCCTGTAGCGTTTGACCACGGGATCTAGCCCTTTGACTTTGCACGGACGGGCTTTGACCAGTGGAACTCTCCACCCGGTTGTGTTAGGTCAGCCCATAGGAACACTTAGGAGCAACATCCGGGCAAAATCCACAGGAAGACCCCATCAGTGTAGACCCGACGCGTCCGTTTCCCCCCTCCAGGTGCCGGCGGCGGCATCGTCCGTGAGGGGTGGCACACCCCGGAGACGCGGGCCGGGTGTTTGCAACTGCCACAACACTTCCAGACTTTTGAGAGGCCACCTACGCAAGATTTGGCGGCATGTGCTAGCCCCCGGAGGCCGCCGGCCACAGTCGTAGACACGCGAAGAGCAATCCGCGGAGAGGGAAGTGTTCAGATACTTCTCCATCACCAAAAATGATGAAAATTTACCATCAGTGCTATAGCACATGTGCCCTCGTCGTGTAAAAAATTCATGATTTTATCGCGCTCCGAGTATTCAATAATATTCATGCCGCATCGTTACCGCAGAACATCTACTACTGTGTCATCGCCGTCCGTGAGGGGGCCACACCCCGGAGACGCGTGCCGCCTCTTCGGACATGCCACCACACCGTACGGCATGTATGAGGGCCCGGTGCGATGCTCCGAACGCATTGCTACCCCCCAGGGCCCCCGTCCCGCCTAACCCTGTAGCGTTTGACCACGGGATCTAGCTCTTTGACTTTGCACGGACGGGCTTTCACCAGTGGAACTCTCCACCCGGTTGTGATAGGTCAGCCCATAGGAACACTTTGGAGCAATATCCGGGCCAAAGGCACAGCAAGACCCCATCCGTGTAGACCCGACGCATCCGTTTCCCCCCTCCAGGTGCCGGTGCCGGCGCCGTCCGTGAG
>NW_025290544.1:0-1067 GCF_018294505.1 Triticum aestivum | reverse complement strand
CACACTGACGTCAGGCTGACGCAGTAATTGATTTTCTGGATTTAAATTAAATCAGGAAATTCCAGAATATTATTTAAACTTCAAAAATTCATAACTTTTATTCTGTAACTCCAAATTGGACAAATTATATATGAAAAATGATCAGAAAAATCCAATCTATCCATCTGTACTATTTTCATGCATGATCAAACAAGTTAAATTGATGTTTTAAGCAGAACAAGGAAAAGCACTTTAAAAGGCCATGTTTGGAGTTTGAAATTTGAATCTTTGATTCAAATTTGTTCAAACCCTTCTGGTTTTAGTTGCATTAGCCCAACACACTCATATTGCCATGTTTCATGCATGCATCATATTGTTGCACATTGTTTGGTGACGCTTGTGTATCGATGTCCTTTGCGACAGGTTCTGCCTCCGAGGAGTACCGTGATTACCCTAACGAAGAACCATATCAGTGCATCGAACCATCAGGCAAGCAACCAACCATTTGATCATACCGATACAATCCCATGTTCTCGCTCCTGCTCTCTTTTACTGCATTAAGACAACGCGATTCAAACTGCTGTGTGCTACGGTAGTTGAATCCATTTCCTCTGCATGACCTGTCATTGCCACAGTAACTAGATGAAACCCACTAGCATGTGTAGGAGTTGATTGAGCCATATGTATGTGTTGTTCCTACCTTGCTATGCCTGCTATGCTTAGAGTCGTGTCAGGTCTGGTTCATCTGGGTGATGGGCTAGAGTGAAATGATTATGTCGGTAATGAGAGTGGTGTGGTGAACACGATTTGGTAAAGGTATCGATGAGAGGCCATGTAGGAGTACATGGTGGGTTGTTTCATTGAAGCCGACCTTAAGCACTGAGATCTGTATGTGTGATTTAAGAATCAGCTACTACCATGCATTGGGCCCGAAACCAATGGACCCTCTCGACTTCTTATTCACCCTAGTTCTCTGTCCAGGAGTTGCAAGTAGTTTCTGGTGTTTGTAGCCTACTGGAGGCCGTGGACAGCGCTGACCGTAGGGGTGGGCTGTGATGCGGTAGGTACGTGGCACGGTGTACCGAATA
>NW_025290543.1:0-1067 GCF_018294505.1 Triticum aestivum | reverse complement strand
CCAAGCACCTACGGGAGAGGAGGAGGTGTCACGGGAGGGAGGGAGGCGCCAAGGGCTCAGGTATGGATGCCCTCCCTCCCCTCCACTATATATAGGGGCAGGGGAGAGGGGGGAGGCGCAGCCTTGCCCCCTCCTCCAAGGAAGGGGTGCGGCTAAGAGGGGGGGAGGAGTCCATCCTCCCCAAGGCACCTCGGAGGTGCCTTCCCCCTTTAGGACTCTCCCCTTTTTCCTATATCTTGGCGCATGGGCCTCTAGGGGCTGGTGCCCTTGGCCCATGTAGGCCAAGGCGCACCCCCTACAGCCCATGTGGCCCCCGGGGCAGGTGGCCCCACCCGGTGGGCCCCCGGGACCCTTCCGGTGGTCCCGGTACAATACCGATGACCCCGAAACTTGTCCCGATGGCCGAAACAGGACTTCCTATATATAAATCTTTACCTCCGGACCATTCTGGAACTCCTCGTGACGTCCGAGATCTCATCCGGGACTCCGAACAACATTCGGTAACCACATACAAGCTTCCTTTATAACCCTAGCGTCATCGAACCTTAAGTGTGTAGACCCTACGGGTTCGGGAGACATGCAGACATGACCATGACGTTCTCCGGTCAATAACCAACAGCGGGATCTGGATACCCATGTTGGCTCCCACATGTTCCACGATGATCTCATCGGATGAACCACGATGTCAAGGACTCAATCAATCCCGTATACAATTCCCTTTGTCTAGCGGTATGGTACTTGCCCGAGATTCGATCGTCGGTATACCGATACCTTGTTCAATCTCGTTACCGGCAAGTCTCTTTACTCGTTCCGTAACACATCATCCCGTGATCAACCCCTTGGTCACATTGTGCACATTATGATGATGTCCTACCGAGTGGGCCCAGAGATACCTCTCCGTTTACACGGAGTGACAAAATCCCAATCTCGATTCGTGCCAACCCAACAGACACTTTCAGAGATACCCGTAGTGTACCTTTATAGCCACCCAGTTACGTTGTGACGTTTGGCACACCCAAAGCACTCCTACGGTATCCGGGAGTTGCACAATCTCATGGTCTAAGGAA
>NW_025290542.1:0-1067 GCF_018294505.1 Triticum aestivum | reverse complement strand
GTGTAGACTCGACGCGTCCGTTTCCCCCCTCCGGGTGCCGGCGGCGGCGCCGTTCGTGAGGGGGGCCACGCACCGGAGACGCGTGCCGCCTCTTCGGACATGCCACAACACCACCCCGCATGTATGAGGGCCCGGTACGACGCTCCGGTGGCATTGCTACCCCCCCAGGGCCCCCGTCCCGCCTAACCCTGTAGCGTTTGACCATGGGATCTAGCCCTTTGACTTTGCACGGACGGGCTTTGACCAGTGGACCTCTCCACCCGGTTGTGTCGGGTCGGCCCAGAGGGACACCGGGGAGCAACATCCGGGCCAGGCCCACAGCTACATCCACTCCGTGTAGACCCGACGCGTCCGTTTCCCCCCTCCGGGTGCCGGCGACGGTGCCGTCCGTGAGGGGGGGCACGCACCGGAGACGCGTGCTGGGCGTTTGCAACCGCCTCAACACTTCCAGACTTGTGAGAGGCCGCCTACGCAAGATTTTACGGTATGCTACCCCCCGAAGGCCGCCGGCCATAGTCGTAGACGTGCGAAGAGCAATCCGCGTAGAGGGAAGTGTTCAGATACTTCTCCATCACAAAAAATTATGAAAAATTACCATCAGTCCTATAGCACATGTGCCCACGTTGTGTAAAAAACTCATGATTTTATCGCGCTCCAAATATTTAATAATATTCACGCTGCATCATTATCGCAGAACGTCTACCACCGTTTCATTGCCGTCCGTGAGGGGGGCCACAACCCGGAGACGCGTGCCGCCTCTTCGGACATGCCACAACACCACCCCGCATGTATGAGGGCCCGGTACGACGCTCCGGTGGCATTGCTACCCCCCCAGGGCCCCCGTCCCGCCTAACCCTGTAGCGTTTGACCACGGGATCTAGCCCTTTGACTTTGCACGGACGGGCTTTGACCAGTGGACCTCTCCACCCGGTTGTGTTAGGTCGGCCCATAGGAACACTTTGGAGCAACATCCGGGCCAGGCCCACAGCTACATCCACTCAGTGTAGACTCGACGCGTCCGTTTCCCCCCTCCGGGTGCCGGCGGCGGCGCCGTTCGTGAGGGGGGC
>NW_025290541.1:0-1067 GCF_018294505.1 Triticum aestivum | reverse complement strand
ACGTTCCGCAGGCTTCGGCCGGTGATCTGCCTTGCCGTTGAAATGCTTGCCTTTCTTTCTTACGTTATGATTTCGGGGAAGAAATCGACGATGACCCAGGTACACGTTCTTCTTACAATTACCCAAACGTACACTTTCAGTCTCATGTAAGCAGTGCGTGCATGCATTGTATCCCTTATTTGTCTGTCCCGAAAGGTTACTGAGAGCAGGCCAATCGTTGATGGTTACAAAAAGCAACGCTCGTAGGTCAAATTCCTCTTCTTTGTGCTCATCCCAGACACGTACACCAGGTCTGCCCCACAACTGTAAAAGTTCATCAACTAATGGCCTTAGGTACACATCGATGTCGTTCCCGGGTTGCTTTGGACCTTGGATGAGCACTGGCATCATAATGAACTTCCGCTTCATGCACAACCAAGGAGGAAGGTTGTAGATGCATAGAGTCACGGGCCAGGTGCTATGGCTGGAGCTCTGCTTGCCAAAAGGATTCATGCCATCAGTACTTAGACCAAATCTTATGTTCCTTGCGTCAGCTGCAAAATCTTTGAACACTCTGTCGATCTTTCTCCATTGCGTTCCATCAACGGTGTGTCTCAACTCCCCGTCGGACTTACGGTCCTCTTTGTGCCATCGCAACGACTTGGCATGCTTTTTGTTCCTGAACAGACGTTTCAACCGTGGTATTATAGGAGCATACCACATCACCTTGGCGGGAACCCTCTTCCTGGGTTTCTCGCCCTCAACATCGTCACCAGGGTCATTGCCTCTGATCTTATAACGCAATGCAGTGCATACAGGGCATTCATTCAAATTCTCGTATTCACCGCGGTAGAGGATGCAGTCGTTAATGCATGCATGTATCTTCAGAACCTCTAAACCTAGAGGGCAGACAACCTTCTTTGCTTCGTACGTACTGGCGGGCAACTCGTTATTCTTCGGAAACATATTCTTCAACATTTTCAGCAAATTTTCAAATGATGAGTCAGCTACACCTTCCCGTGCCTTCCATTTTAGCAAATCCAGTGTGCAGCCCAGCTTTTTCAGACTATTATCGCATCCTGGGTACA
>NW_025290540.1:0-1067 GCF_018294505.1 Triticum aestivum | reverse complement strand
ATATGATGTCTCCGACAAGTTCTACAGTTGTAAGATGGAGGAAAACAGTTCTGTCAGTGAGCACATCCTGAAGATGTCTGGGTTGCACAACCGTATGACCCAGCTGAACATTAACCTCCCAGATGAGGCGGTCATTGACAGAATCCTCCAGTCGCTCCCACCAAGCTACAAGAGCTTTGTGATGAACTACAACATGCAGGGAATGGAAAAGACCATTCCTGAAGTGTTCTCGATGCTGAAGTCAGCAGAGGCTGAAATCAAGAAAGAACATCAAGTGTTGATGGTCAATAAGACCACTAAGTTCAAGAAGGGCAAGGGTAAGAAGAACTTCAAGAAGGATGGCAAAGATGTTGCCGCGCCTGGTAAGCCAGTTACCGGGAAGAAGTCAAAGAATGGACCCAAGCCTGAGACTGAGTGCTTTTATTGCAAGGGGAAGGGTCACTGGAAGCGGAACTGCCCCAAATACTTAGCGGATAAGAAGGCTGGCAACACCAAAGGTATATTTGATATACATGTGATTGATGTGTACCTTACCAGTACTCGTAGTAACTCCTGGGTATTTGATACCGGTGCCGTTGCTCATATTTGTAACTCACAGCAGGAGCTGCGGAATAAACGGAGACCGGCGAAGGACGAGGTGACGATGCGCGTCGGGAATGGTTCCAGAGTCGATGTGATCGCCGTCGGCACGCTGCCTCTACATTTACCAACGGGATTAGTTTTGAACCTTAATAATTGTTATTTAGTGCCAAGTTTGAGCATGAACATTGTATCTGGATCTCGTTTAATACGAGATGGCTACTCATTTAAGTCTGAGAATAATGGTTGTTCGATTTATATGAGAGATATGTTTTATGGTCATGCTCCGATGGTCAATGGTTTATTCTTAATGAATCTCGAGCGTAATATTACACATGTTCATAGTGTAGATGCCAAAAGATTTAAAGTTGATAACGATAGTCCCACATACTTGTGGCACTGCCGCCTTGGTCACATTGGTGTCAAGCGCATGAAGAAGCTCCATGCCGATGGACTTTTAGAGTCTCTTGATTATGAATCGTTTGACA
>NW_025290539.1:0-1067 GCF_018294505.1 Triticum aestivum | reverse complement strand
CCTCCGGGTGCACTCGCTCCCCCTCCTCCGGAGTTCCGCAAGATGAATCTCCGTGTTGTTTCCCAGGGTTCCCTCTATACCCTGTCTGTTGAACCCGATCTCGTGGGCACCATAAAGACAATGCAGGGATTTGACTCTGAAGTCTACAAGATTAAGCAAGACCTCAAAGAAGGAAGTCCCTCATCCTTCACTATTGCTGATGATGGCGCCTTGTACTTCAAAGGCCGCCTAGTGGTGCCGTGTAAGAAGGAAAACCTGAATATGACTCAGGAGGTTATGAAAGAAGCTCATGATACGCCTCTATGTATCCATCCTGGTAGTACGAAGATGTATCAAGACATTCGTCAGAGATTCTGGTGGTCTAACATGAAGCAAGACATTGCTCGTTATGTTGCTGAGTGTGACGTTTGCCGTCGTATCAAAGCAGAACATCAAAGGCCTGCTGGAACTCTGCAGCCTATCTCTATTCCTGAATGGAAATGGGACCATGTTGAAATGGACTTCGTCACTGGATTCCCCAAATCGCAGAAAGGCAATGATGCTATTCTTGTCGTCATTGACCGACTTTCTAAAGTAGCACATTTTCTGGCTGTCAAGGAAACGATAACTGCTAGTCAGCTGGCAAACCTCTACATGACCAAAATTGTCTCGCTTCACGGTATTCCATTGGTTATCAGTTCAGACCGTGGCAGTTTATTCACTTCAAGATTCTGGGCAAGTTTCCAAGAAGCTATGGGCACTCATCTGTCTTTCAGCACTGCTTTTCATCCTCAGTCACAAGGGCAAGTTGAACGTGTCAACCAAGTTCTCGAAGACATGCTTCGAGCTTGTGTTATTTCCTTCGGCAAGAAATGGGAGGAATCTCTTCCGTATGCTGAGTTCTCTTATAATAATAGCTATCAAGCTAGTCTGAAGATGGCCCCCTTCGAAGTGTTATATGGACGAAAGTGCCGAACCCCTCTGAACTGGTCAGAAACTGGGGAACGTCCACTCTTTGGTCCGGATATTATCCAACATGCCGAAGATCAAGTCCGCATTATTCGCGAGAATCTCAAGACTGCTCAGTC
>NW_025290538.1:0-1067 GCF_018294505.1 Triticum aestivum | reverse complement strand
AAAAACATGGTCCAATGCTCCGAGTGAACTTCAGTCGGCTGCTGTTGTTCAATCCACTCGGCGAGGAAATCTGCTATCGCCTGGGACTTAATGGCTTTCTTTGCCTCAAACTTGATATCAAGGGGAAGAAGTTCAATCGCCCATTTGGCCACTCGACCAGTTGCATCTCTGTTGTGCAAAATCTCTGATAGTGGAGCGTCGCTGGCGACTGTGATGGAATGGTCAGAGAAATAATGAGCAACCTTCTTTGTGGTCATGTATATTCCATACACAAGCTTCTGATAATGAGGATATCTCTGCTTGGATGGAGTCAAGACTTCAGACAAATAATACACTGGGCGCTGAACTTTGAGAGCTTTTCCTTCTTCTTCCCGCTCGACCGTTAGCACAGTACTGACGACTTGTCCTGTGGCTGCGATGTAGAGCAACAGAGGCTCTTTGCTGATTGGAGCAGCAAGCACCGGCTGGGTGGAGAGCAGAGCTTTTAGCTCGGCAAATGCTGCATCAGCTTCTGGAGTCCACTCGAACTTGTCAGCCTTCTTCATCAGTCGGTAAAGAGGCAGTGCCGTTTCACCGAGCCGTGAGATGAATCGACTTAATGCGGCCAAGCATCCAGTAAGCTTCTGGACATCGTGCACTCGCACAGGGCGTTTCATTCGGAGAATAGTGCCAATCTTCTCTGGGTTAGCATCGATTCCCCGTTCGGAAACGAGAAAACCGAGTAACTTGCCACCAGGAACTCCAAATGTGCACTTTGATGGATTGAGCTTGATATCATACCTTCTGAGGTTGGCAAATGTTTCGGCGAGGTCAGCGAGCAGGTCGGAACCTTTTCGTGACTTGACAACAATATCATCCATATAAGCTTCCACATTCCGACTGATTTGAGTGAGTAGACACTTCTGAATCATTCGCATAAATGTGGCTCCGGCATTCTTGAGGCCGAATGGCATGGTGATATAGCAGAAGCACCCGAATGGAGTGATGAAAGCTGTTTTTACCTCATCGGGCCCGTACAGACGGATCTGGTGGTACCCGGAGTAAGCATCTAAAAAAGACAACCTCTC
>NW_025290537.1:0-1067 GCF_018294505.1 Triticum aestivum | reverse complement strand
ATACCGTGCGTGAGGCCACAAAGTGATATGAGGTGTTACCAGCTAGATCGATGTGACATCGAGTCGGGGTCCTGACAGCGTTGGCATCAGAGCCGGACTGCCTGTAGGTTCTCCAAGCCAAACTGGTCGATGTTGAGTCTAGAAATTCTTTAGTTATATGTA
This sequence comes from Triticum aestivum, assembly GCF_018294505.1. Lineage (NCBI taxonomy): Eukaryota > Viridiplantae > Streptophyta > Magnoliopsida > Poales > Poaceae > Triticum > Triticum aestivum. Next base: position 905 of record NW_025290537.1, on the reverse strand, counting down.
GGGGAATTGTTTGTGGGTTGGAACGTAAGGCTCTTTTTACTCCTTATACCTTATGACTTTCTGATCTGAGTCAGTCCATTCTTCCACCGGGGGTTAAGGAATTAGGATCTGTTCTCTCTATCAGGATCACGTGTTACTAATCAGTAGTACCTTATAAGTTTGATGGTTACAAGCCTAGTTCAGTTCTACTACCACATTATGTTGTTAGAATGGTTCCAGAACTTTGATGTGATGATGTTGAGTGTGTACGAAATCCTTTGTCAAATGTCTCAATATCCTTTTTGAGCATTTACAGCTGTTATGCTGCCGAAATTTTGCTCGAAATTCTAATGCCTTTGCATTATAATTGTGCTTTCAGATGGCCACTCGCGACCTCAATCAAGTGGTTCGCCCGACTCGATGCCTAGATGTACCCGGCCATACTGCCAAGTTGGTCAGGGTAATGGCTGAGGCTGGATACCGCTGGTATCCTGAGTACACGGTCGAAGAGCAATTCCGAGATTTCAATCAAAGCCAGTATCTCTGCACTGTCAGGATATTTCCATCTTATCCTGGATCCACCGAGCCTCTTCACTGCTCCTATGGACTCGGGGTTACTATTGAGATGGCTGTGCAGGATGCCGCCTACTCTATGATGACCATTATGCGAGTCAGATCTGGTTTATTTCGGGACTCTGACTTCCGGTATATGCCAGGATCACTCCCGGGAGCACAAGGATATCTCCAAGCTATCTATGCTGACTCCACTCAGGAGGATTCACGGACTCGCACCACTGCTGAGATGCTCGAGGATAAGGACCGTGAAAATCGGGCCTTAAGGTTAGAGCTCTTCAATACCCGTGCTGACCACTGGGCCACTTTGACTCGGTTCGCACCGGCAGTGCAAGCTGGATTCTCAGATATGC
>NW_025290536.1:0-1067 GCF_018294505.1 Triticum aestivum | reverse complement strand
TCCACAACCTATAATGTAGTATGAAATAATGTACTCCCTCTATATAAAGTTAGTACAAAGTCGAGTCACGTATTTTGGGGCGAAGGAAGTACAAGAAAAGGCCAACAAACAACAACAAAATAGTTTTTTATTTCTGCCATGGGGTTTAAAAAGGGTCAAATAGACAGTTTTCGTTTGTAAGACAACAAGTAGTATTAGGTGAGTTGGTCATTGGCAATGTACAACAATCAACGGAACTGGGTTTGAACCCTACTATGCACATTATTTTTACTCGATGGGAAAGAAAAAACGAAAAAAAATCAGTAGCGACAACGACATGATCGACAGCAACGTTCGCTCAAACACGTAGGCTAAACGCGCGCCTTCAGATTCGAAATGGACGGCATCCAAACAGTGCGGATCTGTTGTAAACGAGTAGTCGGCAGGAAATTAGCTTTTGCCTTATTACATACCTCGACATGTATGTATAGAAATACTTATATGCCTGGCTTCTTAAGGTGGACGGAAGCAGGCCCGTATCATCTCCAAAGTAGCTGTGTGGTGGAACAACAGTCAAGGTTGCATCCATGGCCATGACATCGAGAGCGCTAGGCCACCTGGGGTATTGCTTCATTGTCATTGGACTTCTCGCAACGGTCGGTCGCCTGGGAACTGTGACGTGAATTGGTGATAACTGACCTCTTGATGCATCTATGTGCATTTTACGGCCATCTGGATCGTCAACGGGGTCCAGCAGGCATGCATGGACAATCAGCACTTATGGGGCATGGTGATGGCTGGGCATGATCTCGTTGAAGATTGCATAACAGAGGGAACAAAATAGATCTGGTTAAAAATTACTAAAGAAGGTTCAAGCGTCGGAGAAGACGTACCAATATAAGAACCTTGAACGGATGAAACTACTTCCGTTGCCTTTTCCAGATCAGAGAATCAACGGATCTAACTCAAAAACAGATATCACAACCGGAGAGATGGATCAAGAGAATGGTTTCTGATTCAAACTTATGAAAGGACATACCCCGTGGCTGAATCAACCATCATGAATTGCCAAGTGTTAGGGGGCACAT
>NW_025290535.1:0-1067 GCF_018294505.1 Triticum aestivum | reverse complement strand
ATGCATAAACATAATAAACATCACATGCAATTATATAGTTGTGACATGATATGGCCAATATCATATAGCTCCATTGATCTTCATCTTCGGGGCTCCATGATCATCTTGTCACCGGCTTGACACCATGATCTCCATCATCATGATCTCCATCATCGTGTCTTCATGAAGTTGTCACGCCAACGACTACTTCTACTTCTATGACTAACGTTTAGCAATAAAGTAAAGTAGTTTACATGACGTTATTCAATGACACGCAGGTCATACAAAAAATAAAGACAACTCCTATGGCTCCTGCCGGTTGTCATACTCATCGACATGCAAGTCGTGAATCCTATTACAAAGAACATGATCTCATACATCACAATTCATCATTCATCACAACTTCTGGCCATATCACATCACATGATCAATCGCTGCAAAAACAAGTTAGACGTCCTCTAATTGTTGTTGCATCTTTTACGTGGCTGCAATTGGGTTCCAGCAAGAACGTTTTCTTACCTACGAATCACCACAATGTGATTTTGTCAACTTCTATTTACCCTTCATAAGGGCCCTGTTCATCGATTCCGCTCCAACTAAAGTGGGAGCGACAGACACCCGCCAGCCACCTTATGCAACTAGTGCATGTCAGTCGGTGGAACTGGTCTCACGTAAGCGTACGTGTAAGGTTGGTCCGGGCCGCTTCATCCCACAATACCGTTGAGCAAGAAAAGACTAGTAGAGGCAAGTAAGATGACAAAATCCACGCCCACAACAAAATTGTGTTCTACTCGTGCAAAGAGAACTACGCATAGACCTAGCTCATGATGCCACTGTTGGGGAACGTTGCAGAAAATTAAAATTTTTCCTACGGTTTCACCAAGATCCATCTATGAGTTCATCTAAGCAACGAGTCAAGGGAGAGAGTTTGCATCTACATACCACTTGTAGATTGCGTGCGGAAGCTTGCAAGGTGATGATGTAGTCGTACTCGACGTGATTCGAATCACCGATGACCAAGTGCTGAACGGACAGCACCTCCGCGTTCAACACACGTACGGGACGGGAGACGTCTCCTCCTTCTTGAT
>NW_025290534.1:0-1067 GCF_018294505.1 Triticum aestivum | reverse complement strand
CGGCGGCACGGCGTGAGGTTGACGGAGGGCGTGGCTACGGCGAGGGGGTGGCGGCGATGGCGTCGGCCATGGCGTGGGAGAGCGAAGGGGAGGAGCTGGAGGGGAGAGGGGGTGTCTGGGAGGCTCGGGGGAGAGAGGGAGGCCGATTCACGGCGTTAGCCGGGCGAGGAAGGCGGCGAGGCGGCGAGCAGGTGCGTGGCACCCATGCGGTGCTCGCCGTCGAGCACCTGCCTGCCTGCCTGGCCGGCAAGCAGCTCGCTGGCGCGGTGCTGGGCTGGGCCGGCAGGTGGGCCGGTGCTGGGCGACAGGTAAGCCTTTTCCCATTTCTTTCTGTTTTCTGTTTTTTTAATACTTCTGCAACTTTGTTGAATTAAATAAAATACTTAGGCTACTCCTAAAATCTCCAAACTACTCCTGGTCCATAGTTGGATTATTTCCAACATGAAACATTTTAGTTTGGGGATATTTGAGCATTTAAATATTTTATATAATTCTAAATGCCCAAATTCAAATATTTATGATTTAATTCACAAACCCTAAGATGGCCTAGGAAAATGTGCATCACTTTTGGCAGAGGTTCTGGACCAAGACAAAAATGATGGGCATTTTAGAAGGGCATTTCAGGTTCATTGAAAAAGTTTTTAGTAAACCCTAATTGGTTTCAGAGGGGACTGGGGGTTCTGTCATCCCCATTTCAGGTTTCTGATGAAAGAGTAAACATGATGCAACACTCTAATGCATGGCTAACTAGGATGTGACAACTCACCCCCACTCAAAAGAATCTCGTCCCGAGATTTGGGTTCTTCCGGAAAGAAGGCGGGATACTCAAGTCGAAGACGATCCTCCCTTTCCCAAGTTGCTTCATCCTCAGAATGGTGCGACCATTGAACTTTGAGAAACTTGATATTATGACGTCGAGTGGTACGCTCGGCCTGATCAAGGATACGAATGGGGTACTCTCGATATGTAAGATTATCTTGGAGATCAAGCGTTTCGTGGTCCACTCCACGGATAGGATCCGAGAAGCAACGCCTGAGTTGAGAAACGTGGAAGACATCGTGGACTCT
>NW_025290533.1:0-1067 GCF_018294505.1 Triticum aestivum | reverse complement strand
GATTGATGAACCCCGGGGTGCATTTATGTGTCTGTCGTCAACACTCACAGTTTTGGACAATTCTGACATGTTTCGTGGACTATTACTCACGGTTTTGGGGTCCCGAAGTGATTTCCATAGTTGTTGAACTCCAAGGTGTGCTTACGTGTTGGTCATCAACACTCGCAGTTTTGGCCGATTCTGGCCCGTTTCATGGACTATTACTCACCGTTTTGGGGTCCCAAAGCGATTTCCATGGTTGTCGAATTCCAAGGTGCGCTTACATGTCGGTCATCAACAATCACAGTTTGGGCCGATTCTGGCCCGTTTCTTGGACTATAACTCTATTTTGGGGTCTTGGAGTCATTTCGATGATTGATGAACCCTTGGTGCGTTTACGTTTCGGTGATCAACACTCACATATTCGGCCGATTCTAGTCCGTTTTGTGCACTATCACTCAGCGTTTTGGGGACCTAGAGCAATTTCCACGATCGACGAACCCCGGGGTTCGTTTATGTGTCCGTCGTCAACACTGAGAGTTTTGGCCAATTCTGGCGGGTTTCGTGGACTATTACTCGCCGTTTTGGGGTCCCGAAGTGATTTCAATAGTTGTTGAACCCCAAGCTGTCCTTACGTGTTGGTCATCAACACTCGCAGTTTTGGCCGATTCTGGCCCGTTTCATGGACTATTACTCACCGTTTTGGGGTCCCAAAGCGATTTCCATGGTTGTCGAACTCCAAGGTGCGCTTACGTGTCGGTCAACAACAATCACAGTTTGGGCCGGTTCTGGCCCGTTTCTTGGACTACTACTCTATTTTGGGGTCTCAGAGTCATTTCCATGATTGACGAACCACAGGGTGCGTTTACATGTCGGTCATCAACACTCACATATTTGGCCGAATCATGTCCGTTTCGTGCACTATTACTCAATGTTTTGGAGACCCAGAGGGATTTCCACGATTGATGAACCCCGGGGTGCATTTATGTGTCTGTCGTCAACACTCACAGTTTTGGCCAATTCTGACATGTTTCGTGGACTATTACTCACGGTTTTGGGGTCCCGAAGTGATTTCCATAGTTGTTGAA
>NW_025290532.1:0-1067 GCF_018294505.1 Triticum aestivum | reverse complement strand
GGGTGCATTTACGTGTCGGTAATCAGCACTCGCAGTTTTGGCCGATTCTGGCCCATTTCTTGCATAATTACTCACTGTTTTGGGGTCCCGAAGCGTTTCCATATTTATTGAGCCTGATGGTGCCCTTATGTGTCGGTCATCAACACTACCAGTTTTGGCCGATTCTGGCCCGTTTCTTGGATTATTACTCATTGTTTTGGCGTCCTGAAGCAATATCCATAGTTGTTGAACCCCAAGGTGCGCTTACGTGTCGGTCATCAACTTTGGCAATTTTGGCCAATTCTGGCCCGTTTCATGGATTATTATTCACTGTTTTGGCCAATTTTTGTCTATAAGCTCACTGTTCTGGGGTCGCGGAGTGGTTTCCATGAGTAACGAACCCAGGGGAGCATTTACGTGTCGGTAATCAGCACTCGTAGTTTTGGCCGATTCTGGCCCATTTCTTGCATAATTACTCACTGTTTTGGGGTCCCGAAGCGTTTTCCATATTTATTGAACCTGATGGTGCCCTTATGTGTCGGTCATCAACACTACCAGTTTTGGCCGATTCTGGCCCGTTTCTTGGATTATTACTCATTGTTTTGGCGTCCTGAAGCAATATCCATAGTTGTTGAACCCCAAGGTGCGCTTACGTGTCGGTCATCAACATTGGCAATTTTGGCCGATTCTGGCATGTTTCATGGATTAGTTTTTGTCTATAAGCTCACTATTCTGGGGTCGCGGAGTGGTTTCCATGATTAACGATCCCAGGGGTGCGTTTACGTGTCGGTAATCAACACTAGCAGTTTTGGCCGATTCTGGCCGTTTCATGGACTATTACTCACTGTTTTGGGGTCCCAGAGTGATTTCCACGATTAACGAACACTGGGGTGCGTTTACGTGTCGGTCAATTACACTCGTAGTTTGGCCGATTCTGGCCCGTTTCTTGGATTATTATTCACTGTTTTGGGGTCCAGAAGCGATTTCCATAGTTATTGAACCCCAAGGTGCGCTTACATGTCGGTCATCAAAACTGGCAGTTTTGGCCAATTCTGGCCCGTTTCATGGACTATTACTCACTATTTTCT
>NW_025290531.1:0-1067 GCF_018294505.1 Triticum aestivum | reverse complement strand
TGCTAACAAGCTATGCATTCCAGCTAGCTCCGTTCGTCTTTTGTTGTTGCAGGAGGCGCATGGAGGAGGATTAATGGGACACTTTGGCGTGAAGAAGACGGAGGACATACTTGCTACACATTTCTTTTGGCCAAAGATGAGACGGGATGTTGAGCGTTTTATTGCTCGATGCACTACATGTCAAAAAGCTAAGTCACGACTCAATCCTCATGGTTTATATATGCCTTTGCCTGTACCTAGTGTTCCTTGGGAGGATATATCTATGGACTTTGTTTTAGGTTTACCTCGAACAAAGAAGGGGAGGGATAGCATATTTGTTGTCGTGGATAGATTCTCGAAAATGGCACACTTTATACCATGTCATAAAAGCGATGATGCTGTTAATGTTGCTGATTTGTTCTTTCGTGAAATTATTCGTTTGCATGGTGTGCCAAATACTATTGTTTCAGATCGTGATACTAAATTTCTTAGCCGCTTTTGGAGATGTTTATGGGCTAAGTTGGGGACTAAACTGCTTTTTAGTACTACTTGTCACCCCCAAACTGATGGACAAACTGAAGTAGTCAATAGAATGTTGTCTACTATGCTTAGAGTTGTTTTGAAGAATAATAAGAAAATGTGGGAGGAATGCTTGCCTCATATTGAATTTGCTTATAATCGTTCATTGCATTCTACTACTAAGATGTGCCCTTTTGAAGTTGTGTATGGTTTCCTACCTCGTGCACCTATTGATTTGTTGCCTCTTCCATCTTCGGAGAAGGTTAATTTTGATGCTAAACAACGTGCTGAATTGATTTTAAAAATGCATGAGTTAACTAAGGAAAACATTGAGCGCATGAATGCTAAATATAAACTTGCTGGAGATAAGGGTAGAAAACATGTTGTGTTTGCACCTGGAGATCTTGTTTGGTTACATTTGCGTAAGGATAGATTTCCTGATTTGCGCAAATCAAAGTTAATGCCACGTGCTGATGGTCCCTTTAAGGTGTTAGAGAAAATAAATGATAATGCATATAAACTTGAGCTGCCTGCAGATTTTGGGGTTAGTCCCACTTTTAACATTGCAG
>NW_025290530.1:0-1067 GCF_018294505.1 Triticum aestivum | reverse complement strand
TGACATGACAATGAGCGGTGCTAGGGGTGTCCTAACGCGACAGCAGGTGGTATCGGTGAAGGGGGGGAACATCCGGGAGGTATTCCCGATGTTACGCGTTTTCGGACAGACGGACCGGAGGGGGAAAGTTGCTAGTTCGATAGGTTAGGGAGGTGTGGTGGACGAACGGACTGCGTATCCGGATTCGTCTCGTCGTTCTGAGCAACTTTCATATAGAAAACCTTTTCATCCGAGTTACGGTTTAAAAGATATGAATTTTAAAAGTTTATTTGAATTTCTGGAATTACTTATATTAAGAAAAATGAATTATGACGTCAGCATGAGGCAATGCTGACGTCAGCAAGTCAACAGGTCGGCTGACCAGTCAAACCAGACAGGTGGGTCCAGTGGGACCCACATGTCAGTCTCTGTTATTCTAATATCTATTTAAACTAATCTAACAGTATAATTAGAGGGGTGGGCCCCACATATCAGTGAGTGATTAGTTAAAATAATTATTTTTATTTATAAAACATTTTCTTTTTCTTTTATTTTTGCGGCGGGGCCCGCATGTCAGTGACTGGGCTTGCCCAGTCAGCAGTTGACTGGGTCAACCCAGTCAACTGGGGCCCGTGGGGGCCACTGGCAGTGACCCAGGGGTGGCCCTAGGTGTGCCACGTCGGCGGCCGGCGCCGGAGCAACGCCGGCGACCAAAACACGCGGCGGCGCGCGCGGGAGGGGCGCGGGTTTCACCCACAGTGGGTTTGCGGGGGCGGGGCTGGGCGCGTTCGACGCGGCTCGACGTCGCGCGTCCAACGGCGGTGGTCGGAGGGGCTGAAACGGCCGGGGACGACCGCTACGAGCTCGCCGGCGGCGAGGTGCTACGGGTGCCCGACGGAAGCCGCGTTAGAGCGCGCGAACGGCCGAACTAACTACCTAGGCGGGTGCCGCACGGTGCGGTCGGGCTAGCGGGCCTACGCCCGTGACCATTTGGTCACCGGAGACACGCCGGCGGCGAGCTCCGCGGCGTGGCGTTCGGGCGCGCGTGGGGGAGCAGCTACGGAGCGCGAGCGAGCTAACGGAGAGGG
>NW_025290529.1:0-1067 GCF_018294505.1 Triticum aestivum | reverse complement strand
CTTCCCCCCCCTAGCCACCTCCTGCTTCCTCCCTGGCCTCCCCAGCGACGCCCGGACGACGCCACGCGCCTCCCCGACCGCCCCTCACTCCCTCCCGAGCTCTCCCCCTCCTCTGTTTCTCTCTCCCTCTCGGACCCGAGCGGAGCCGCCGCCACCGACGAGCACCACCGCAGCCACCGTCTCCCCCTCGACCCCTCGCTGTGCTTGCGAGCTCCGCCACAACCCCCTCCACCTCCTCGCTGAGCTACGGACCTCCCGGACGTGCTGCAACGCCGCCACCATCGCCGTTTCCATCGCCGGCCGCCGAGGATCTTCATCGTCAATTCACCACCATCGTCGCGTCCCCGAGCCGGCTAACCACCCCTACGGCACCGCTGTGAGCTCCCACGCCTCCCCTCCCTCTTTTCCCCTTCGATTGCGCCCTGTAGCCTCGATTCCACCGGAGCCGCGAGCTCGGCTCCGCCGGCGATGTCGCTGCCGTCGTTGCAGGTCACCGAACTCGCGTCCGAGCACGACCTCGAGCTCGTGGATCTCCCAGGAGCCCACCCAGCCTCTCAGCTCGCTCGCTCGCTAAGCGTAGCCCCGTGCCCGTGCTGGCCCGAACTCCGGTCGCCGCCGCGGACCCCGTTCTGGTGAGCTCGAGCCACCTCAGCCCCTGCCGTTTGCACAAATGGATGCGGGCGACTCCCAGCTACGCGTAGCTGCCCTCCGCCGGCCATTTGGTCGCCGGAGGAGGAATTCCGACCCCCTCCGCCGTCTCGGGCTTCACCGGCGACGAGCCGCCGGCGTGTTAGCCTCGGCTGACCAGGGGTTTGACCTCCCCTAGGTCCATGACAGGTGGGCCCGGCCCCTGCTAACTTTGGTTAAGTTAATAACTACTTTTAGTTAAGCCACTGACCCACTGACAGTAGGCCCCACCCCTGGTCAAACCCCAGTCAGCGCTGGGTTTGACCGGGATTAACTCCTGTGACACTGACATATGGGTCCCACAGGTCAGGTTTGACCTGGAGGTGCCCAGTTGACCCTGCTGACGTCACTGTGACGTGGGGCTGACGCAATAAGTATTT
>NW_025290528.1:0-1067 GCF_018294505.1 Triticum aestivum | reverse complement strand
CTAAGGGTTGATTCCTGACATGTGTGCTTAAAAGGATTCACTTTGACCTGAACATTAGTGCTATTCCGCATTTTAGCTGCAAGCAGCCTCCATGGACAACCCTCAGTCGGACAGTGCACTCTGTAACGTACTTGATCGCTCTTGTCAACTTTGAAAGTACGTTCTACCTTGATGCAGTATGTCACAAGTGCATTTCTACACTCATTCATGGATGCAAAAACTGTACCTTCTTCCATTTGAGGGTTCAAAGGGTCCCATTGAACAGCTGCAAGGTCTTCGTCCTCACCCATCGCGTCATCATCCACACGGACTGCATTGTGAGCCTCATCTTGGTTTTCAGCCCTAGGTGCCCGTCGTAAATTCTGAATAACATCAGAATATAACTTCTCTTCATCAACCCCAGAATTGTAGCCATCAGGCTCCACTTCAAGGGGGACCCTACTGCTGTTGCCCACACTTGTCGAGCCATCACGTCGCCATGCACCAACTGAACTGTTCTGGCTAGAGATGCCATTACGACGACTTGATTGTCCCCGAGATGTTGCACCCGCCATCCTAGGTCCAAATGCCTGCTCAAGCACATCAACTTGCAGCCTCACATGGAAATTATCTTTCTCTTTATGCCTAACAAACATGGTAGCTAGCTCTTCATCATTACTAACTGTCACCCAATTCTTTCCCCCATCATAGTATTTGTAAACCACTTCATCAAGCAAACCCCAAGGATATTGGCTACAAATCACCTCCCCAAATTGTCTGAAACTCCAATTACTAGCCATTGGCAACCGATAATCAAAACCTCCTTGGTATTTCTTCTTATCCTTTGCATCGAACATGTACCGGTCCCTTCTAATGTGCACCATGAAAGCAAACCGCAACTCCATCCTAACCGGCGAAAAACAGAGACGCAATCAGCACACTAATTGGGCAAACCTACTCGAATCGAGTGTTCAAATGCACAACTAAGCTCAATCTAAACAAGAGGCGAGACTTACCCCTCGGGAACCCAGTCGTGGACGCGGCGGATCTCCGGCCCGATGCCTGCCTCGCCAAATACTCCGGGGTCG
>NW_025290527.1:0-1067 GCF_018294505.1 Triticum aestivum | reverse complement strand
TGTGATATGATATGGCCAAAGTTGTGATGAATGATGAATGATCTATATGTCATGTATGAGATGTTCATGCTATTGTAATAGGAATCACGACTTGCATGTCGATGAGTATGACAACCGGCAGGAGCCATAGGAGTTGTCTTTATTTTTTTGTATGACCTGCGTGTCATTAAAGAACGCCATGTAAACTACTTTACTTTATTACTAAACGCGTTAGTCATAGAAGTAGAAGTAGTCGTTGGCGTGACAACTTCATGAAGACACGATGATGGAGATCATGATGATGGAGATCATGGTGTCATGCCGGTGACAAGATGATCATGGAGCCCCGAAGATGAAGATCAAAGGAGCTATATGATATTGGCCATATCATGTCACTACTTTATATAATTGCATGTGATGTTTATTATGTTTTATGCATCTTGTTTACTTAGAACGACGGTAGTAAATAAGATGATCCCTTACAAAATTTCAAGATGTGTTCTCCCCTAACTGTGCACCGTTGCTACAGTTCGTCGTTTCGAAGCACCACGTGATGATCGGGTGTGATAGATTCTTACGTTCACATACAACGGGTGTAAGACACTTTTACACAGCGAAAACACTTAGGGTTAACTTGACGAGCCTAGCATGTACAGACATGGCCTCGGAACACGGAGACCGAAAGGTCGAACACGAGTCGTATGGAAGATACGATCTACATGAGAATGTTCACCGACGATGACTAGTCCGTCTCACGTGATGATCGGACACGGCCTAGTCGACTCGGATCGTGTAACACTTAGATGACCAAAGGGATGTCAAATCTGAGTGGGAGTTCATTATAATTTGATTAGATGAACTTAATTATCATGAACTTAGTCTAAAATTTTACAATATGTCTTGTAGATCAAATGGCCAACGTAGTCCTCAACTTCAACGCGTTCCTAGAGAAAACCAAGCTGAAAGACGATGGCAACAACTATACGGACTGGGTCCGGAACCTGAGGATCATCCTCATAGCTGCCAAGAAAGATTATGTCCTACAAGCACCGCTAGGTGATGCACCTGTTCTCCCTGCAGAACAAGAC
>NW_025290526.1:0-1067 GCF_018294505.1 Triticum aestivum | reverse complement strand
TAATTAATTAATTAATTAATTAATTAACTTAATTAATGTTGCTTAATTAACCAATTAACTATCTAATTAGCCTAAGTAAACATGTTAGTTAACTAGACAGTCAATGACAGGGGGCCCCACCCCTGTTGACCAGTCAAAGTTTGACTGGTCAACTGGGTTCCCCTGGTCCCACTTGTCAGCCTGTGTACAATTTTTGTGTACACTGTGCTGGGTACATCTAGCAATTTAACATTAATTTCGAATTAAAATAAATTAGAAAATGAATTAAAACTTTGAAAATTAATATAAAATAACCCGTAATTCGGATGGAAAAACTTTCAACATGAAAGTTGCTCAGAACGACGAGACGATTCCGGATACGCAGTCCGTTCGTCCGCCACACACCCCTAACCTATCGAACTCGCAACTTTTCCCCTCCGGTTCATCTGTCCGAAAACACGAAACACCGGGAATACTTTCCCGGATGCTTTCCCCCTTCGTCGGTATCACCTACTACCGCGTTAGAACACGTCTAGATCTGCTTGTTGTCCTGTTATGCACTTGATTGCTATGTATTTACTGTTTCTCCCCCCTCTTCTCTCCGGTAGACCCCGTGACGATGCTGATGCCCCTGTGGTCGACTACATCACCGACGACCCCTCTCTCTCTTGCCAGAGCAACCAGGCAAGCCCCCCCCCTTGATCACCAGATATCGCCTATTCTCCTCTATACTGCTTGCATTAGAGTAGTGTAGCATGTTACTGCTTTCGTTAATCCTATTCTGATGCATAGCCTGACATTGTCGCTACATCTGTTGATACCTTACCTGCAATCCTAAATGCTTAGTATAGGATGCTAGTTTATCATCATTGGCCCTACATTCTTGTCAGTCTGCCTTGCTATACTATCGGGCCGTGATCACTTGGGAGGTGATCACGGGTATATACTATACTATACATACATACTATACAGATGGTGACTAAAGTCGGGTCAGCTCATTGAGTACCCGCAAGTGATTCTGACGAGGGGGCTGAAAGGACAGGTGGCTCCATCCCGGTAGTGGTGGGCCTGAGTTCCCGACGGCCCCC
>NW_025290525.1:0-1067 GCF_018294505.1 Triticum aestivum | reverse complement strand
TCCGTTTCCCCCCTCCGGGTGCCGGCGGCGGCGCCGTTCGTGAGGGGGGCCACGCACCGGAGATGCGTGCCGCCTCTTCGGACATGCCACAACACCACCCCGCATGTATGAGGGCCCGGTACGACGCTCCGGTGGCATTGCTACCCCCCCAGGGCCCCCGTCCCGCCTAACCCTGTAGCGTTTGACCACGGGATCTAGCCCTTTGACTTTGCACGGACGGGCTTTGACCAGTGGACCTCTCCACCCGGTTGTGTCGGGTCGGCCCAGAGGGACACCGGGGAGCAACATCCGGGCCAGGCCCACAGCTACATCCACTCCGTGTAGACCCGACGCGTCCGTTTCCCCCCTCCGGGTGTCGGCGGCGGCGCCGTCCATGAGGGGGGGCACGCACCGGAGACGTGTGCTGGGCGTTTGCAACCGCCTCAACACTTCCAGACTTGTGAGAGGCCGCCTACGCTAGATTTTACGGTATGCTACCCCCCGAAGGCCGCCGGCCACAGTCGTAGACGTGCGAAGAGCAATCCGCGTAGAGGGAAGTGTTCAGATACTTCTCCATCACAAAAAATTATGAAAAATTACCATCAGTCCTATAGCACATGTGCCCACGTTGTGTAAAAAACTCATGATTTTATCGCGCTCCAAGTATTCAATAATATTCACGCTGCATCGTTACCGCAGAACGTCTACCATCGTTTCATTGCCGTCCGTGAGGGGGGCCACAACCCGGAGACGCGTGCCGCCTCTTCGGACATGCCACAACACCACCCCGCATGTATGAGGGCCCGGTACGACGCTCCGGTGGCATTGCTACCCCCCCAGGGCCCCCATCCCGCCTAACCCTGTAGCGTTTGACCACGGGATCTAGCCCTTTGACTTTGCACGGACGGGCTTTGACCAGTGGACCTCTCCACCCGGTTGTGTTAGGTCGGCCCATAGGAACACTTTGGAGCAACATCCGGGCCAGGCCCACAGCTACATCCACTCCGTGTAGACTCGACACGTCCGTTTCCCCCCTCCGGGTGCCGGCGGCGGCGCCGTTCGTGAGGGGGGCCACGCACCGGAGACGC
>NW_025290524.1:0-1067 GCF_018294505.1 Triticum aestivum | reverse complement strand
ATGCCAACTTTCAACCTTGTCAGAGTTCATTTGAAATGCTTTTCAATTTATGGGTCTTATAGCTCAAAATAATTAGTAAATGCATGAAAAATAACAAATGAAGTATGACAGGATTGAAAAATGATGATGTGGCTTTGAATGGTGCAGTTTGAACACACAAAAAGTCAGGAGTTCAAATAAGTTTAAAAAAATGAAATCCCTTTGTAACAGACGAGTTTCCGGATGAAATGCTGATACTTTGAAAGAGATTGACCGTTTTGTACACGAGGTGCATCCAGTTTTTGCCGTAACCCTCTCAACTTTCTTGCACATGCTATGTGCATGAAATGATGATATCATGCCAACTTTCAACCTTTTCAGAGTTCATTTGAAATGCTTTTCAATTTTAGGGTCTTATAGCTCAAATATTAGTAAATGCATGAAAAATAACAAATGAAGTAAGAAAGGATTGAAAAATGATGATGTTGCTTTGAATGGTGCATTTTGAACACACAAAAAGTCAGGAGTTCAAATAAGTTTTAAAAAATGAAATCCCTTTGTAACACACGAGTTTCCAGATGAAATCCTGATACTTTGAAAGAGATTGTCCGTTTTGTACACGAGGTGCATCCAGTTTTTGCCGTAACCCTCTCAACTTTCTTCCACATGCTATGTGGATGAAATGATGATATCATGCCAACTTTCAACCTTTTCAGAGTTCATTTGAAATGATTTTCAATTTTAGGGTCTTATAGCTCAAAATAATTAGTAAATGCATGAAAAATAACAAATGAAGTAAGAAAGGATTGAAAAATGATGATGTGGCTTTGAATGGTGCATTTTGAACACACAAAAAGTCAGGAGTTCAAATAAGTTTTAAAAAATGAAATCCCTTTGTAACAGACGAGTTTCCGGATGAAATCCTGATACTTTGAAAGAGATTGTCCGTTTTGTACACGAAGTGCATCCAGTTTTTGCCGTAGCCCTCTCAACTTTCTTGCACATGCTATGTGGATGAAATGATGATATCATGCCAACTTTCAACCTTTTCAGAGTTCATTTGAAATGCTTTTCAATTTTAGGGTCTT
>NW_025290523.1:0-1067 GCF_018294505.1 Triticum aestivum | reverse complement strand
ATCCCTTTATCAAGCAGATCCCTCTCAGACTTGGCCCACTTAGGCCGGGCTTTGAGGTAGCCACCTGACCCCGTGCGATGGTGAAGCTTCTTCTTCGCAGCATTCATCTTGTTTGTCGCTGACATCTTCTTACTCTTTTCCGATGTCTTGTGGGCCACAAATGCGGGCCAGTGATCTCTGATCTTCTCATACCGGCCGATGAATTCAGGTGTCTCTTCTTTGTCGACAAACGTTTTCAGCTCATTCTTCCACCTCCTGAATAGGTCTGCCATCTTCTTAAGAGCATGAGACTTGATTAATTGCTCTTTAACTGGCTTCTCCGGATCCTCCTCTGGCGGTAGGGTGAAATTTGCCTTCAGCTCAGTCCAAAGATCATCTTTCTGCATATCATTGACATAAGACACCTCAGGGTCTTCCTTCTTAGGCTTATACCATTGGTGGATGCTGATCGGGATCTTGTCCCTAACTAGAACCCCGCACTGAGCAACAAAAGCATCCTTTGTCCGGAGGGGTTCAATCGGTTGGCCGTCGCGCGCGATTGCTGTGATCTCAAACCTTTCATCCGAGCGCAACTTTCTCTTCGGGCCTCGTCTCTTTACCGCAGTTGTGCTCGATCCAGAGGGCTAGAAAAAAGAAGAAAGACGAGTGTTAATTAATATGTGTACATACCAAAACAATGAATGCATCAATTAGCTAGTCAGCACAGGCTTAACTAATATATTTACCTGGCCGGACTCTGTTCGGTCACCGGAGCCGTCACCACGGGCTCCTTCTTGCACCAGCATTGGGTCACCGGAGCCATCATAATCATGTCTTTCCTCCTCCACTCTTCGATCACCGCAGCCTGCTTCTTCACCCTGTTCTTCCAGACCATCATTGTCGTTAAGATACGACAAGATATCACCTCCGGCTAAGATTATGTCCCCCAACACCTCTTCTGCTTGCTCATCTCGTCCGTGCTCCATTGTTTCTGCAAATATTACAACATGGCAATTATTACACAAACATGACAGCAGGTGGATATATTAGTGCAAACGTAGACCTAGCTTATTCCGGGTTTGGGGTGG
>NW_025290522.1:0-1067 GCF_018294505.1 Triticum aestivum | reverse complement strand
GACCAAACACGCGAGTGTTGATGACCGACACGTAAAAGCACCTTGGGGTTCAACAACTATGGAAATTGCTACAGGCCCCAAAACGGTCAGTAATAGTCCATGAAACGGGCCAGAATCGGCCAAAACTGCGATTGTTGATGACCGACAGGTAAGTGCACCTTGGGGTTCAGTAACTATGGAAATCACTATGGGACCCCAAAATGATGAGTAATAGTCCATGAAACGGGTCACAATCGGCCAAAAATGCGTGTGTTGATGACCGACACGTAAATGCACCTTGAGGTTCAACAACTATGGAAATTGCTACAGGCCCCAAAACGGTCAGTAATAGCCATGAAACGGGTCACAATCAACAAAAACCGAGAGTGTTGATGACCCACACGTAGACGTACCCCGGGGTTCGTCAATCATGCAAATCACTTCGAGACCCCAAAACCGAGTAATAGTCCAAGAAACGGGTCAGAATCGGCCCACACTGCGAGTCTGGACGACCAATAGGTAAGCACTCCTGGGATTCGACAACCATGGAAATCGCTGTGGGACTCCAAAATGTTGATTAATAGTCCATGAAACGGGTCAGAATTGACAAAAACCGTGAGTCTTGATGACCGACACGTAGTCGCACCCCCAGGGTTTGTCAATCGTGGAAATCACTACGGGACCCCAAACAATGAGTAATAGTCCACTAAACGGGCCAGAATCGGCCAAAAGTGCGAGTGTTGATGACCGTCACGTAAGTGCACCTTGGGGCTCAACAACTATGGAAATCGCTATGGGACCCCAAAACTGTGAGTAATTGTCCACGAAACGGGTCAGAATCGATAAAAAACGAGAGTGTTGACGACCGACACAATGACGCACCCCGGGGTTCGTCGATCGTCGAAATCACTCCGGGACCCCAAAATAGTGAGTAATAGTCCATGAAACGGGCCAGAATCGGCCAAAACTGCGATTGTTGATGACCGACAGGTAAGTGCACCTTGGGGTTCAACAACTATGGAAAACACTACGGGACCCCAAAACGGTGAGTAATAGTCCACGAAACGGGTCACAATCGACAAAAGATG
>NW_025290521.1:0-1067 GCF_018294505.1 Triticum aestivum | reverse complement strand
AGAAGCAACCGTGAGTACTCATCCAAAGTACTCGCAAGCAAGGAGCTACACTACATATGCATGGGTATATGTGTAAAGGGGCATATCAGTGGACTGAACTGCAGAATGCCAGAATAAAAGGGGGATAGCTAGTCATGTCGAAGACTACGCTTCTGGTCATCTCCATCTTGCAGCAGGTAGAAGAGAGTAGATTGAAGTCCTCCAAGTAGCATCGCATAGCATAATCCTACCCGGCGATCCCCTCCTCGTCGCCCTGTTAGAGAGCGATCACCGGGTTGTATCTGGCACTTGGAAGGGTGTATTTTATTCAGTATCCAGTTCTAGTTGTCATAAGGTCAAGGTACAACTCCGGGTCGTCCTTTTACCGAGGGACACGGCTATTCGAATAGATAAACTTCCCTGCAGGGGTGCACCACATAACCCAACACGCTCGATCCCATTTGGCCGGACACACTATTCTGGGTCATGCCCGGCCTCGTAAGATCAACGCGTCGCAGCCCCACCTAAGCACAACAGAGAGGTCAGCACGCCGGTCTAACCCTATGCGCGCAGGGGTCTAGGCCCATCGCCCTATGCACACCTGCACGTTGCGTACGCGGCCGGAAGCAGACCTAGCCTAGTGGCGTTCCAGTCCAATCCGGCGCGCGCCACTCAGTCGCTGACGTCACGAAGGCTTCGGCTGATACCACGACGCCGGGATACCCATAACTACTCCCGCGTAGATGGCTAGTGCGTATAGACCAAATGGCCAGACTCAGATCAAATACCAAGATCTCGTTAAGCGTGTTAAGTATCCGCGAACGCCGACCAGGGGCTAGGCCCACCTCTCACCTGGGTGGTCTCAACCTGCCCTGTCGCTCCGCCACAAAGATCCACTTGCGGGTACTCCTACGAGCCGACCCGACTTTAGTCATCACATGTGTCATGTATGTAGTATATAAGTATATACCCGTGATCACCGCCCAGGTGATCACGGCCCGATAGTATAGCACAGCAGACGGACAAGAATGTAGGGCCACTGATGGAAATCTAGCATCCTAGACTAAGCATGTAGGATTGCAGGTAAA
>NW_025290520.1:0-1067 GCF_018294505.1 Triticum aestivum | reverse complement strand
CGTGTAAGTAATATATTTACCGTGTTTTATTATTTTGCACGAGTGCGGTAAGTCATAGCTGGGTGCTCACGATTCACGGGTCCAGCGTCGGCGTTGTGGCGCGGCAAGCGTGCACTGGTGCGGTTGAGAGGGAGGGGTGGAAACCGCGTTAAACTCGTCTCCGTAGTTGAGAGGGAGCGGCCAAAGCAATGTACAATCGTCTTTGTAGTGGAGCTGGGAGGGGCAAGGATAAGGGACGAAGACCGGGGTAACATGTCGGATGCGATCATACCAGCACTAAAGCACCGGATCCCATCAGAACTCCGAAGTTAAGCGTGCTTGGGCGAGAGTAGTACTAGGATGGGTGACCTCCTGGGAAGTCCTCGTGTTGCATTCCCTTTTTAATTTTTTTCGTGCCGCTTGCAAAACAAAACGCACGTGTAAGTAATATATTTACTGTGTTTTATTATTTTGCACGAGTGCGGTAAGTCATAGCTGGGTGCTCACGATTCACGGGTCCAGCGTCGGCATTGTGGCGCGGCAAGCGTGCACTGGTGCGGTTGAGAGGGAGGGGTGGAAACCGCGTTAAAGTCGTCTCCGTAGTTGAGAGGGAGGGGCCAAAGCAATGTACAATCGTCTTTGTAGTGGAGCTGGGAGGGGCAAGGATAAGGGACGAAGACCGGGGTAACATGTCGGATGCGATCATACCAGCACTAAAGCACCGGATCCCATCAGAACTCCGAAATTAAGCGTGCTTGGGCGAGAGTAGTACTAGGATGGGTGACCTCCTGGGAAGTCCTCGTGTTGCATTCCCTTTTTAATTTTTTTCGCGCCGCTTGCGAAACAAAACGCACGTGTAAGTAATATATTTACCGTGTTTTATTATTTTGCACGAGTGCGGTAAGTCATAGCTGGGTGCTCACGATTCACGGGTCCAGCGTCGGCGTTGTGGCGCGGCAAGCGTGCACTGGTGCGGTTGAGAGGGAGGGGTGGAAACCGCGTTAAACTCGTCTCCGTAGTTGAGAGGGAGCGGCCAAAGCAATGTACAATCGTCTTTGTAGTGGAGCTGGGAGGGGCAAGGATAAGGG
>NW_025290519.1:0-1067 GCF_018294505.1 Triticum aestivum | reverse complement strand
ATCATGGTAGTAAGTTGTGTTACCGGACCCTTGACACGGATGTTGGTAAAACCTTGATGATTATGGAATTTCTCAAGTTCTTGAGAGCACGCGCAAGTGCTAGGTTTGATCGTCGGCATTAACTGTATAGCGCTCTCAGTTTCCTCGGTTATGCTATAACCATTCCAATAGTGGGATAACTCTCTATTGTTGAGCCTCTCCCCAGTTACTAGAATCATTCCCATCATTTGCATTTTGTTCCCAGTTTGCACCGCCAATGTGCCATTCTACCATGGGTCTCTTCCATTTCCGGTGATAAGCAAATTCATCCATTGCGTTGTCTTCAACAAGGTAATCCACATCATCCAAGTCCGAGTATGCCATTCTACTGACCCCCTCCAAACGATCGTTTGAGAATTGCCTTAGGCTGGTATAAAGGTTTTCAATGATCTCTGAATCAAAGGTAATTCTTTTTGCCACTTAAGGAAATAATCTACGAATCACCCTCCTCCAGGATGTTTCGTCGTGGTATCATGGCAACTCAACTCCTCGCTACGTGGACAATCGTTTACCACCTTCTTAAGTGTGGAATTGTTGTCCACCTAGTGAACCTTCGTCATCCGTTTCTTTCCACCCCTCTTGATGTGTATCTCGTGTCTCAACCCGAGAGATGGTCCTATATCTCATTCCGTGAGTTGTTCGATCTTCGAGAAGATCGACCCTTCTAGAGTCTCCTTCTTCCCTCCATGTCATGTTGACAGGATTTCTCAGAGCAAGACTTCAAGACAATGATGGTGATCGAATCAACGTTCCTATGAAGTGCAACCTGGATCGTGAAGATTGTACTAGTTGCGTTCCCCCTTCACCTTACCCTACGCTTGAATCTCGGGACGAGATTTTTGTTTAGTGGGGGTGAGTTGTCACATCCCTGGTCCTGTTATGCACTAGGCTAGATCTCATGTGAGCATCATGTTTTAATTCAAATGAAATTTGAATTGAGGAATTTTCAAAGCCTCAGAAACCTTCTAAAAATGATCAACATTAAAATCTCCTCAAAGAAGTCCAAGAAAATGTTCCTCTTAGTCTCT
>NW_025290518.1:0-1067 GCF_018294505.1 Triticum aestivum | reverse complement strand
GCAACACAATTGACGAGTTGACATTGTAAGATTTTCAGGAAATGAACTATGGAAGCGAGTTCCGAAACAAGAGTTCATCATTAAACCAAGGAGGGGATGAGAAGGTGGCTGATGGGCTCAGCGACAATTCATCGAGAATTCCAAACTGATGGATTTCCACGATAATGTGAACAAGAAGATGACATTTGTCAGCTCAAATGGTATAATGATGTATGCTCGAGGAAAACATACACAATTAAACATTGGTTGAAAGGTGCACCCGAAATATGGGCTGGGTTGCACGACCAACGTCGGAATGGTGATTCAATAATCAATAGTCTAAGAATGAAATATCGACCGGTAACTTCAAAGCAATAGGGTTGCTAGAATTTTGAAGTCGCACAGCATAGATCAATTGTCGGATTTCCGGTTAGAAACAACACGGGAACCAAGGAATGATCGGAGATGGCAGGAAGTATCACTTGTACCAAGAATGCATAAGAGGTGGTGAAATTCTCACGACATTATTGACATAAAAGATGGTAATACTCCAAGGGAAAGAAGAACAATTGCTGGATAGCATGGATCTCAAGGTATAATACGAAACACGAACAAGTTTGTGTTGAACGGTAGGCAATAAAGTGGTCGATGATAATATAAATCATCAAGGGCAAGGATGGTATTTCTCTTCATGAATTCAATTGATATCCCGGAAGAGCTCAAAATGTTAATGATGATCATGACACAATTGTCGAGAGATTCCACGAAGAAGCAATCGAACAGCGACGACATCAAGAAAAAGCAATGGTGAAGCAAAGGGTCATTGGAACCATGGATAAGACACAAACTCGAAATCAAGCTTGCTGTTCAAGGCGAAATGATATGATGAGGAAGATCGACGTAAGCTTAGCTCATCATCGAAGGTTGTGCTCCAGGATTAAGGACCAAGTAGCACAGTTAGAATCGTCACGACAATGATATAGCCAAACAGGCTAGGAATGGCGTGATCGGGTACAAACTCGTACTTATAGAAGCTTACTGAAGAGTTGTTGAACCGTAGTGCGGACTCGGTTCAGCTATCGGTGTCT
>NW_025290517.1:0-1068 GCF_018294505.1 Triticum aestivum | reverse complement strand
TTTTGAACTTCTTCAAAATTTTGTCAAGGTATGTGCTTTGTGAAAGTCCAATTAAGCGTCTTGATCTATCTCTATAGATCTTAATGCCTAATATGTAAGCAGCTTCACCGAGGTCTTTCATTGAAAAACTTTTATTCAAGTATCCCTTTATGCTATCCAGAAATTCTATATCATTTCCAATCAGTAATATGTCATCCACATATAATATCAGAAATGCTACAGAGCTCCCACTCACTTTCTTGTAAATACAGGCTTCTCCGAAAGTCTGTATAAAACCAAATGCTTTGATCACACTATCAAAACGTTTATTCCAACTCCGAGAGGCTTGCACCAGTCCATAAATGGATCGCTGGAGCTTGCACACTTTGTTAGCTCCTTTTGGATCGACAAAACCTTCTGGTTGCATCATATACAACTCTTCTTCCAGGAATCCATTCAGGAATGCAGTTTTGACATCCATTTGCCAAATTTCATAATCAAAAAATGCGGCAATTGCTAACATGATTCGGACGGACTTAAGCATCGCTACGGGTGAGAAGGTCTCATCGTAGTCAATTCCTTGAACTTGCCGAAAACCTTTTGCGACAAGTCGAGCTTTGTAGATAGTAACATTACCATCAGCGTCAGTCTTCTTCTTAAAGATCCATTTATTCTCAATCGCTTGCCGATCATCGGGCAAGTCAACCAAAGTCCATACTTTGTTCTCATACATGGATCCCATCTCAGATTTCATGGCTTCTAGCCACTTTGCGGAATCTGGGCTCACCATCGCTTCTTCATAGTTCGTAGGTTCATCATGATCTAGTAGCATGACCTCCAGAACAGGATTACCGTACCACTCTGGTGCGGATCTTACTCTGGTTGATCTACGAAGTTCAGTAGTATCTTGATCTGAAGTTTCATGATCATTATCATTGGCTTCCTCACTAACTGGTGTAGGTGTCACTGAAACAGTTTTCTGTGATGAACTACTTTCCAGTAAGGGAGCAGGTACAGTTACCTCGTCAAGTTCTACTTTCCTCCCACTCACTTCTTTCGAGAGAAACTCCTTCTCTAGAAATGATCCAT
>NW_025290516.1:0-1068 GCF_018294505.1 Triticum aestivum | reverse complement strand
AATCATGGAAATCGCTCCGGGACCCCACAACGGTGAGTAACAGTGCAGAAAACGTACCAGAATCGGCCAAAATTGTGAGTGTTGATGACCGACACGTAAATGCACCCCGGTGTTCATCAATCGTGGAAATCACTTCGGGACCCCAAAACTGAGTAATAGTCCAGGAAACGGGCCAGAATCGGCCTAATCTGCGAGTCTTGACGACCAGCACGTAAGCACATCTTGGGGTTCGACAAGCATCGAAATCGCTTTGGGACTGCAAAACCGTGAGTAATAGTCCATGAAAGAGCCCTGAATCGGTAAAACCTAGGGTTATTGATCAACGATACATAAACGCACCCCGGGTTTCGTCAATCATGGAAATTGCTCAGGGACCTGAAATTAGTGAGTAATAGTCCATGAAGCGGGCCAAAATCGGCCAAAACTGCAAATGTTGATGACCGACACATAAACACACCTGTGTTTGTCGGTCGTGGAAATCACTACGTGAGCCCAAAACTGAGTTATAGTCCAAGAAACGGGCCAGAATCGGCCGAAACTGCGATTGTTGATGACCGATACGTAAGCGCACCTTGGGGTTCAACATCCATGGAAATCGCTTTGGGACCCCAAAAATGTGAGTAATAGTCCATGAAACGGCCCAGAATCGACAAAAACCATGAGTGTTGATGACCGACACTTAAACGCACCATGGGGTTTGTTAATCGTGGAAATCACTCCGGGACCCCAAAACAGTCAGTAATAGTCCACGAAACGGGCCAGAATTGGCCAATACTATGAGAGTTGATGACCAACACGTAAGCGCACCTTGGGGTTCAACAACTATGGAAATCTCTTCGTGACCGCAAAACGGTGAGTAATAGTCCATGAAACGGGCCAGAATCGTCAAAAACCGCGAGTGTTGATGTCTGACACGTAAACGCACCCCGGGGTTCGTTAATCATGGAAATCACTCTGGGACCCCAAAAAAGTGAGTAATAGTCGACAGAACGGGCCAGAATCGGCGAAAATTGTGACTGTTGATGACCGACATGTAATGCCCCTTGGGGTTCAATAACTATGGAAATC
>NW_025290515.1:0-1068 GCF_018294505.1 Triticum aestivum | reverse complement strand
GGGAAAAAGAACGTCCAGACCAGACCGCGGACGGATACAAGCTCGTGGTGGATGGCAAAACACGTCCAAACAGCGTGGTCCGAACGGACGCGGACCATTTCAAGGTCCGCGTTGGAGATGCCCTTAGTTTGGTTCTTGTACATAGCTACATACAGCTGGTCAAATGAGCTTTCTAGCCTGGTTCCTATTTTGGGCCCGCCTATTCCTCGCTTGTAGCAAGCACTTGGGCAACGTCACCTCAGAGACCACGAGACTGGGCCGGCCGAGCGTGCAGAAGGCCACGACCTCTTTTTTCGTTTTTCTTCATGATTTTGTTTTTGTTTTTCAATTCTTTTTTTTACTTTGAGTTATACATTGAAATATATATATCAATCAGAAAAGCACTTTGCATAAAACATTTGAAAAATGTTAATCTATTATTTGAAAAATGCTAAATGTGTATTGAGGAAATGTTTCTCATGTATATGAAAAAATAGAATGTGTATAAAAAGTCAATCATATATTTGAAAATGTTAACCAATCATTTTATAACTGTTACTCAAGGATTTAAAAATGCTAAATGTGTATTGAAAAATCCTATTTATACGAAAAATTAAGAGAAAATATATACAATTTGTATGAAAAACATTTGATCATGTATTTACAAAAATGTTAATCAAGCATTTAAAAAATGTTAAATGTGTATAAAATTATTTTTTCTCATGTATACGAAATATTCATACAAAAAATATACAATGTGTATATGAATATAAATGATCATATATTCCAAAATGTTAATCAATAATTTGAAAATTTTAATCAAGTATTTAGAAATATTTAATGTTTATAGAAAAAATGTTTCTCATGTATTTGAAAAATGTGTTAAAACAATATACAATCAGTATTAAAAAAGTTGATCATGTATTTAAAAAATGTTAATCAAGCATTGGTAAGATGTTAATCAAGTATTTGACAAATTTTAATTAAGCATTGGAATATGTTAAAATGCTTAGAAAACTGAAAAGGAAACCAAAAACAAAGCAGTAAAACCAAAGGAAAATGGAAAGAAAAACCCAGTAAAAAGGATAA
>NW_025290514.1:0-1068 GCF_018294505.1 Triticum aestivum | reverse complement strand
CTAGTTATTAATTGTACTAATCAATATTGTCTCATTTGATTGCAGACATTCTACAGGTGTGAGGAGGGATACGAGGAGGACAGCGCAAATGTTATCCAGAACGTCTGCAAGCGCCTACTCCAGAACTTACGGCACGAGGCTCGGGTGCAGGCTGTTCGAGACTACTACGCCTTGCGTGGTATCAAGAAGACCAAGCCGGCATGCCGCGATAAGTTCCTGAGTAAGGAGCAGTACATGAAGGTAATTCTTAAGGCCTTCTACTTAAGTTCCTTCATTTAGTAATTCTTAGCCGTAGCGCTCAAGTTTCTATTTGCTAACTTAGGCGCCTCCGAGATGGTGTGCGGATCGGATGGATTGTTGGGAGGTGTTGGTCGATGAGTGGTGCTCACAAGAATGGCTAGCCCTCCACAACCAGGCCAAGGACAAACGTGCCCAAATGGAAGGTGTGCCACACCATCAAGGCAGCTCCAACTTATATCAGTTCGGGCGCAACTGGGTATGTGGTTTGCTATATGATTCATGCAATTCATTCATCATGCTAGCTTTAGCCCTTTAATTACTAATTTTCATTGTTTCTCTCTTTTAGGCACGCCACAATAAGGCGGATAAGGTGCCAGAGGTGTACGACCTGTATGCCATGGCCCACACTGGCTCTTTCAAGAAAGTCAAGGCTTTCTCTCAGTCTGACCTCGATGATGCAAACAACTTCACCAACATCTCCTCCCACAACAAGCTCGTGAGATATAGAGATGAGGGGAAGGCGAGGAAAGGGGAGGACTTTAACCCGAGCCAGGGTCCCATTGATCCAGAGCTGGTGATGATATCTGGTGGCGGGAGGTCCCATGGCTCCATAGCCATTGGAGATGGACTTATCCGTTGTCCTAGCACTCTCCCGGAGATCAAGGCGCGCCAGTCGAGCTCCGCTCCTGAGATAAGGCCTCGTGAACGGCCAGTGCAACTCGCCATCAAGGTTAGTGATACGTACTCAGTTATCTTTCTCCATTACATTGTGTGCGCTTCCATCAATGATTACAAATGGTCATGTGAGTGGTGTTGCAGGCTGCTATA
>NW_025290513.1:0-1068 GCF_018294505.1 Triticum aestivum | reverse complement strand
GGTTTCCCATACGGCCCCGAACGATGTGAACAGGGTTCCCGAGATACCTAACGGGTATTCGGTACACCCGGCCACGTACCTACCGCATCACAGCCCACCCCTACGGTCAGCGCTGTCCACGGCCTCCAGTAGGCTACAAACACCAGAAACTACTTGCAACTCCTGGACAGAGAGCTAGGGTGAATAAGAAGTCGAGCGGGGTCATATTTCAGGGCCCAATGCATGGTAGTAGCTATATCTTAAATCACGCATACAGATCTCAGTGCTTAAGGTCGGCTTCAATGAAACAACCCACCATGTACTCCTACATGGCCTCTCATCGATACCTTTACCAAATCGTGTTCACCACACCACTCTCATTACCGACATAATCATTTCACTCTAGCCCATCACCCAGATGAACCAGACCTGACACGACTCTAAGCATAGCAGGCATAGCAAGGTAGGAACAACACATACATATGGCTCAATCAACTCCTACACATGCTAGTGGGTTTCATCTAGTTACTGTGGCAATGACAGGTCATGCAGAGGAAATGGGTTCAACTACCGTAGCACACAGCAGTTTGAATCGCGTTGTCTTCATGCAGTAAAAGAGAGCAGGAGCAAGAACATGGGATTTTATCGATATGATCAAATGGTTGGTTGCTTGCCTGATGGTTCGATGCACTGATACGGTTCTTCGTTAGGGTAATCACGGTACTCCTCGGAGGCAGAACCTGTCGCAAAGGACACCGATACACAACCATCACCAAACAATGTGCAACAATATGATGCATGCATGAAACATGGCAATATGAGTGTGTTGGGCTAATGCAACTAAAACCAGAAGGGTTTGAGCAAATTTGAATCAAGGATTCAAATTTCAAATTCAAATATGGCCTTTTAAAGTGCTTTTCCTTGTTCTGCTTAAAACATCAATTTAACTTGTTTGATCATGCATGAAAATAGTACAGATGGATAGATTGGATTTTTCTGATCATTTTTCATATATAATTTGTCCAATTTGGAGTTACAGAATAAAAGTTATGAATTTTTGAAGTTTAAATAATATTCTGGAATTTCCTG
>NW_025290512.1:0-1068 GCF_018294505.1 Triticum aestivum | reverse complement strand
CCTCCGAGGCTGCCATGTACTCCGCTTCACATGTAGATCCCGCCACGACGCTTTGCTTGCAACTGCACCAGCTTACTGCCCCACCATTCAAAATATACACGTATCCGGTTTGTGACTTAGAGTCATCCAGATCTGTGTCGAAGCTAGCGTCGACGTAACCCTTTACGATGAGCTCTTCGTCACCTCCATAAACGAGAAACATTTCCTTAGTCCTTTTCAGGTACTTTAGGATATTCTTGACCGCTGTCCAGTGTTCCTTGCCGGGATTACTTTGGTACCTTCCTACCAAACTTACGGCAAGGTTTACATCAGGTCTGGTACACAGCATGGCATACATAATAGAACCTATGGCTGAGGCATAGGGGATGACACTCATCTCTTCTATATCTTCTGCCGTGGTCGGACATTGAGCTGAGCTCAATTTCATACCTTGCAACACAGGCAAGAACCCCTTCTTGGATTGATCCATATTGAACCTTTTCAATATCTTATCAAGGTATGTGCTTTGTGAAAGACCTATGAGGCGTCTTGATCTATCTCTATAGATTTTGATGCCTAATATATAAGAAGCTTCTCCAAGGTCCTTCATTGAAAAACTTTTATTCAAGTAGGCCTTGATGCTGTCCAAGAGTTCTACATCATTTCCCATCAAAAGTATGTCATCTACATATAATATGAGAAATGCTACAGAGCTCCCACTCACTTTCTTGTAAACGCAGGCTTCTCCATAAGTCTGTGTAAACCCAAACGCTTTGATCATCTCATCAAAGCGAATGTTCCAACTCCGAGATGCTTGCACCAGCCCATAAATCGAGCGTTGGAGCTTGCACACTTTGTCAGCATTCTTAGGATCGACAAAACCTTCCGGCTGCATCATATACAATTCTTCCTTAAGGAAACCATTAAGGAATGCCGTTTTGACGTCCATTTGCCATATTTCGTAATCATAGAATGCGGCAATTGCTAACATGATTCGGACGGACTTCAGCTTCGCTACCGGTGAGAAAGTCTCATCGTAGTCAACCCCTTGAACTTGTCGATAACCCTTAGCGACAAGCCGAGCTTTAT
>NW_025290511.1:0-1068 GCF_018294505.1 Triticum aestivum | reverse complement strand
TAGGTAGTACACTTGACAAGCTCCAAGTTACCCCATTGGACCAAATTCAAATAAGGCATAAATTAAATACTATGAAAATCACAAAATGCTATCTTTTATTGACAGAACACACTTTCAACCTCTAGCACCGTGTGTTGCGTGCTGTGTGTGTGCCGTGCGTGTGGCCGGTTGGGCTGTGGCCGGCCCTTGTTAGTACTAGCTTTAGCTAGTAGTATTAATTAGTGCTAAGTTAATTAGTCTAATAGTAGATGACATGTAGGTCCCAATTAAATAAGTTAGGTTTATTTATTTATTTTAGGTAACTAGTCCATGACATGTGGGTCACAGCTCTCTTTTTGACTAGTCAAATTGACTTGGTCAACTTGAATTAAAAGTAATTTAGAAAATCTAGTATATTATTAAAACTTTAAAAAATTATACATAATAATCCGTAACTCGGATTAAAATACTTTCTACATGAAAGTTGCTCGGAACGACGAGACGAATCCGGATACGCGGTCCGTTCGTCCGCCACACCCCCCTAACCTATCGAACTTGCAACTTTCCCCCTCTAGCTCCTCTGCCCGAAAACACGGAACCCCGGGAATACTTTCCCGGATGTTTTCCCCCCTTCACCGGTATCACCTACTACCGCGTTAGGGCACACCGAACCCCGCGTATTGCCTTGTTATATTTTGTGATGCTTTGTTTGCTCTGTATTCATTATTTCTTCCCCCTCTTCTCTCCGGTAGACTACGAGACCGACGCTGCTGCTGACCAGTTCGACTACGGAGTTGACGACCCCTCTCTCTTGCCAGAGCAACCAGGCAAGCCCCCCCCCCTTGATCACCAGATATCGCCTATTCTCCTCTATACTGCTTGCATTAGAGTAGTGTAGCATGTTACTGCTTTCGTTAATCCTATTCTGATGCATAGCCTGACATTGTCGCTACATCTGTTGATACCTTACCTGCAATCCTAAATGCTTAGTATAGGATGCTAGTTTATCATCATTGGCCCTACATTCTTGTCAGTCTGCCTTGCTATACTATCGGGCCGTGATCACTTGGGAGGTGATCACGGGTATAT
>NW_025290510.1:0-1068 GCF_018294505.1 Triticum aestivum | reverse complement strand
TTCCTGCACAGCATGATGCCGTTCGAAAGGATGAATGGTGTCATCAAAGGATACGTTCGCAACATGTCACGTCCAGAAGGAAGCATAGCCAGGGGCTTTCTGACCGAAGAGTGCATCTCCTACTGCACGAATTATCTAGGCATCGAGAACCCCATTGGTCTGCCCGTCAACAGGCACCTCGGCAGGCTCGCTGGATGGGGTCACCGTGAGGGTCGCCGCGAAATGCATGTCGACTTCGAGGGTCGACTCGCCGACTTTGAAAGAGCAAACCTAGTCGCGCTACAACACATAGACGTGGTCGATCCTTGGTTGGTAGAGCACAAAACCTTTATTAAAAAGACGTACAATGACCGAGGCCAACAGAGGACGGACGGAGATATACTCAAAGAGCACAACTCATGTTTCACGCGTTGGTTCAAGCATAAGCTTCTGTCGTACCCTTTACATGAGGATTCTTCCGCGGAAGAACAACTCATATTCGCCTTGTCACAGGGCTCCGAGCACAACCTGATGACCTATGAGGCGTACGATATCAACGGCTACACATTCTACACCGAGGCCAAGGACATGAAGAGCGATGGTTATCAGAACTCCGGGGTAATGATGGAATCCTACACCGGTAACGACAAGGACAGATACTACGGAAGGATCAAGGAGATCTGGGAGCTGAGCTACGCTGGAGAGAAGGTCCCGATGTTCCGTGTCAGATGGGCCAAGAACGTCATAAAAGAAGACCGGTATTTCACCACCATGGTTATACCCGAAGCCAAATCCAAGACCGCGGGCGCAAACGTCACCGCGAAAAATGAGCCATGGGTACTGGCTTCCCAAGTGGACCAATGCTTCTTCATTACCGACCCGCCAAAGCCCAGTCGTGTTGTCGTGAGGAGAGGCAAAAGGAAGATCATCGGAATGGATGGAGTAGCCAATGAGCAAGACTTCGACAAGTACGGCGACCCGAGGATCGAACATGACGACGATGATGAAGTAGCAGCATACACCACAAGAAGAAGCAGGACCACCCTACCTAAAGGACGTCCGTTCCACAGAAGAACTCCATTTGCGAAA
>NW_025290509.1:0-1068 GCF_018294505.1 Triticum aestivum | reverse complement strand
TTGGGATAGTTATATGATATTCATGGAACTGAAAATTATTTTCAGATACAAACAAAGCAATGTTTGTTTGCAAGTATTAGTAAAAGTGTTTACTATGCATTTGACTGTTGGGAAAGGGATCCAGAAGAACGCCTGTCATATAATGAAAGGTGAATAAAACAACAACTTAAAGAGAAAGGAAGTGTCCAAAGGGTGTTAGTATGACTTACACGCCTAGGAAGTCCGGGGCTAACGCCACTCTTAAGTTGGGTGCTTCTTTTGCGAGTAGGAGAAATACTAAAAGTTAAACTGTTAGAAGTATAAAGGCAGAAAGAAAGATGACTGGAATATCCAGCTCATGTATGAATGTCATACAAGTTTTTGATGTATAGTAGGCTGTTCAAAAGATATAGTTCTTGGGAATTATGGTTAAACATGTTAATCACTAATTCTTGGGTATTGTGAGTTAATCACAAAGATACCCGCTCGATTGCATTCAATTGCGAATCACTGTAAGAGCTACTGTGGCCTAAAAAGACTAGCCAGAAATGAGGTTAAGGTATACACAGGGAACATAGTAAATGTTACTATACCTTCCATCGGTGTATTGCCGTCTCTATTTATTTTCATAATTCATTTAGAGTTTTACAAACTCTAGCCCATTGCATAAGGTATCTTGCAAGAAGGTTGTTCATAAGAGAACCTTTTATGTTCGATGTTATGAATAACACAAGGGCCATACTTTCATTATGAATGAGATGTATGTTATGAATATTGATAATAATACAATACCTCTGGGTTTACTTTCATAATTCATTTTAGAGTTTCATACACTCTAGCCCATTGCACAATGTTTGTTGCAAAAGAGTTGTTCATAAAAACAACAATTGTTGTTAAGTATTATGAATAACATGAAGGGCCATGCTTCCATCCAAGATGGGACGTATGTTATGAATATTGAGGGTAATATGATACATCCATAACACTGACGCTAAATGTCGCAAGACTAAAAGAATACCACACAAGTGTGGCACTACATTTGGTCACATTGGAGAAACCCGCATGGAAAATTCCATTATGATGGATTTT
>NW_025290508.1:0-1068 GCF_018294505.1 Triticum aestivum | reverse complement strand
CAACAATCTTATAAGTCTACTGATTAGTAACACGTGATCCTAATAGAAAGAAGAGATAGCCTAGTTCTTAATCCCCGCAGGAAAGATAAGATGACTCAGATCAGAAGGGCATGAGGTATAAGGAGTAAAAAGAGCCTTACGTTCCATCCCACAATCAATTCCCTTATATAACTAAAGAATTTCTAAACTCAACTTCGACCAGTTTGGCTTGGTAATCCTACAGGCAGTCAAGCTCTGATACCAACGCTGTCAGGACCCCGACTCCATGCCACATCGATCTAGCATGTAACACCTCATATCACTTTGCGGCCTCACGCACGGTATTCCCACGGGTGTCGCCTTACCTTTGCCCGGGACCGTTTGCGCCTTTTGGCACACGTATATGACAGTGTCGCTAGCATCCATATGATAAGGAGCCCGGGCTGACATGGCTAATCGTAAACCCAAAGTGGCACAAACTTACAGGGACAGGCATCCATGACCCAGCATCGAACGTGTCGGTCATCAGCGAGTGAATCCAGGCTGTAGCACTGGGCTAGCAGGACTCCGGTGAACCGGGCTGTAGCGGGCTAACAGGACTCTGGTATTCATCGCGTGACATTTCCCCGAAGGGACAGACACATGAACGAAGAAGGACACATGCCGGCCAGCCTAAGTGTTCCGGAGCAGTAGCAAGCTACCATGGCTCAGTGAAACACTAGGAGACATTTCCCGGTAAGAGAGGCTACTAAAGATAAACAACTAGATGGTCAGATCCCACACATACCAAGCATTTCAATAACATACACACAATATGCTCGATATGTGCAAATACAACATGGCATCACAACATGACTCTACGACTCAAGTAATTTATTCAATAGGCTCCGAGGAGCGCGATATTACAAACATGGGTCTCATGACCCAACAATCAGAGCATACAAATCAAAGCACACGCGGAAGCTATCATGTCTGAGTACAGACATCTATAAATGAAAAAGGCTGAGAAGCCTGACTATCTATCAGATCCTGCCGAGGGCACAAGATCGTAGCTGAGGTATCAAGCTAAACGTCGAAGACCACGCGGAA
>NW_025290507.1:0-1068 GCF_018294505.1 Triticum aestivum | reverse complement strand
CCCAACTTAGCCCATAAACATCTCCAAAAGTGGCTAAGAAATTTAGTATCACGATCTGAAACAATAGTATTTGGCACACCATGCAAGCGAATAATTTCACGAAAGAACAAATCAGCAACATTAACAGCATCATCGCTTTTATGACATGGTATAAAGTGTGCCATTTTCGAGAATCTATCCACGACAACAAATATGCTATCCCTCCCCTTCTTTGTTCGAGGTAAACCTAAAACAAAGTCCATAGATATATCCTCCCAAGGAACACTAGGTACAGGCAAAGGCATATATAAACCATGAGGATTGAGTCGTGACTTAGCTTTTTGACATGTAGTGCAGCGAGCAATAAAACGCTCAACATCTCGTCTCATCTTTGGCCAAAAGAAATGTGTAGCAAGTACGTCCTCCGTCTTCTTCACGCCAAAGTGTCCCATTAATCCTCCTCCATGCGCCTCCTGCAACAACAAAAGACGAACGGAGCTAGCTAGAATGCATAGCTTGTTAGCACGAAACACAAATCCATCGTTAACAACAAACTTGTTCCACATTCTTCCTTCTTTACAATTCTGCATTACATCTTTAAAATCAGCATCATGCACATATTGGTCTTTGATGGTCTCCAAACCAAATATTTTGAAGTCAAGTTGTGAAAGCATAGTATAGCGATGAGACAATGCATCAGCAATAACATTTTCTTTTCCCTTCTTGTGTTTAATGACATAAGGGAAAGTCTCAATGAATTCAACCCATTTAGCATGTCTACGATTCAGTTTAGCTTGACTTTTAATATGTTTCAAAGATTCATGATCAGAATGTATAACAAATTCTTTGGGCCATAAATAATGTTGCCATGTTTCTAAAGTCCGAACAAGAGCATATAATTCTTTATCATAAGTAGAATAATTTAGACTAGGCCCACTCAATTTTTCAGAAAAGTATGCAACAGGTTTGCCATCTTGTAATAACACACCTCCTAATCCAATTCCACTAGCATCACATTCAAGCTCAAAAGTCTTATTAAAATCAGGAAGTTGGAGTAAAGGAGCATGTGTCAACTTATCTTTCAATACC
>NW_025290506.1:0-1068 GCF_018294505.1 Triticum aestivum | reverse complement strand
TCACTGGCGCCTCATCAAGGCCTAACAGTTCACGAAGAGTAATACCTAAGTTGGCCGCTTGTTCTCTGGCACTCGTTACAGTCAATCCCTGTGCTGCCGCAGCTTGTATGATCTCGGGGGCATCCGGACAGAAGGCTTCCACTATAAGCGGGGCAATCGATTGTTTACTTTGTTCCCCGAGCTGGGCAACTTGTTTCCCGCTTTTTTTACTTTCGGCCTTCTCCCGCTCTTTGTTCTCCTTGAACATGAGTGCCTGCCTGCGAAGTTCACGTGCATAGTCGTTAGGCAGATTCTTCGCGGCTTGGGACGGTGTGCTCAAAAATGACTTAGCCCACTTCTTTTGCTCATCAGAAAATACTGGCTTGGGCTCGGGCTCTCTTTTCTTCTTGCAGTCCGCCTTCCATTTCTCCAAATCAGCAGCCGCGGCCGCGTCGACTTCCTCGGCACTACGTTCCCAAGGCCTTGTGGGGAGAGGCTTAAGTGATGGCTCCGGTACCTTTGTGGTCTTAGGTACATAAGGGTCCGGGTTAATAATCCAGGACTGCTTCTGCTTCTTTGCCGGAGGTGGATTGGGGGGCGGCGTCTGATCACCCACCGAACGAGGACTGGGGGGCGGCGGCTGATCACCCGCCGGACGTTGTGGACTGGGGGGCGGCGTCGGCTGACGTGACGGAGGTGTAGGTGAACCGCCACCACCACCACCACCACCACCACCGCCACCGCCACCACCACCACCGTAGGGGGGTGGACTTGTTGTCCTTGGCGCCTCGCCTGGAAACTTGATAAACTTCTTTTGCCATAGAATGAAATGGCGCTTGACATCTCCAAGTCTTTTCTCCCCTTCAGGTGTAGCAATGTCAATCTCCAGGTCCTCAAACCCTTGGACTATGTCCTCCACCGTGACACAAGCATAGCCATCTTGAATGGGGTTGTTGTGGTGGAGTGCTCCAGGTAAACATGGTAAAGCACTGCCGATGGCTACCTTCATGGACATGTTCCCGATAGGATAATACAGATGACATTCTTTCATCTCCTTTATATCGTCCACGGGGTAGCGAGGAGGCTCCG
>NW_025290505.1:0-1068 GCF_018294505.1 Triticum aestivum | reverse complement strand
CTTGACCCCGTCAATTCTCCGGTGAACGACGAAGTTGCCATGGATGTTTTCCGACTGGAGTCTCGTGTTGCAGCTGTCGTGGACTATCTCGCAAGGCTGAAGGCCGCCACATCTCGCATCGACTCGACGCTCTGGCCTGAGGAGACACTTCAGAATGACCTTGAGTCGCTGATGGCCCGCTTGAACACGATCCCTGGTCGAGTGCAGGAGTGGAAGAAGTCCTCGGCTCGGTGTGGTGCAGATGTCGCTCTGTGTCTGGCCCGAGTCCACTGCAAAGATGCGCGAGAAGAGAAGCTGGCGGCCCTTCGGGTGGCCAATACCAAGAAGCACGACTTCAGGTCCTTTATGGAGACTTTCCTTGCAGCTGCCACTCGGATCACCGACGGAATTGACCTTGATGAATTTGTTGCACCTTCCAGCCCTCCACAGGAGGGGTAAAAAACTTCTTCTGGCTCGACGCTTTAAATTTGCCTCGGTATGCCGAGTGGAATTGTAACCGACAAACCTTAACAGGCTTGACGCCTGAGCACTTTCGGTTCCTTTAGATATCGATTCAAACTTGAATTTGGCGCTTGAATATGATTGCCTTCGGCTCAAAATGTCTTTTGCAGGTTCAAAGCAAGGCGCCTTTTCTGCAATCGACCTATTCTTTAGTCCACTTAGGCGAGCACTGGGCTGCAGCTAAGCCTCCGAGTGTGAGGGTTGCTCTTCACTCGGTAGGATTTTATAACTTAAGCGAGCACAGGGCTGCAGCTAAGCCCCCGAGTGAGAGGGTTGCTCTTCACTCGGTAGGATTTTCACAACTTAGGCGAGTGCTTGGACTGCAGCTAAGCCCCCGAGTGAGAGGGTTGCTCTTCACTCGGTAGGATTTTTATAACTTAGGCGAGCACGAGGCTGCAGCTAAGCCTCCGAGTGGAAGGCTGGCTTACCACTCGGTAGGATTTTGATAACTTAGGCGAGCACGAGGCTGCAGCTAAGCCTCCGAGTGAGAGGATTGCTCTTCACTCGGTAGGATTTTCACAACTTAGGCGAGTGCTTGGACTGCAGCTAAGCCCCCGAGTGAGAGGG
>NW_025290504.1:0-1068 GCF_018294505.1 Triticum aestivum | reverse complement strand
ACAACCGGCAGGAGCCATAGGAGTTGTCTTTATTCTTTTATATGACCTGCGTGTCATCAAGAAACGCCATGTAAATTACTTTACTTTATTGCTAAACGCGTTAGCCATAGTAGTAGAAGTAATAGTTGGCGAGCAACTTCATGGAGACACGATGATGGAGATCATGATGATGGAGATCATGGTGTCAAGCCGGTGACAAGATGATCATGGAGCCCCAAGATGGAGATCAAAGGAGCTATGTGATATTGGCCATATCATGTCACGTTTATTATTTGATTGCATGTGATGTTTATCATGTTTTGCATCTTGTTTACTTAGAACGACGGTAGTAAATAAGATGATCCCTCACAATAATTTCAAGAAGTGTTCCCCCTAACTGTGCACCGTTGCGACAGTTCGCTGTTTCAAAACACCACGTGATGATCGGGTGTTTTATTCAGACATTCACATACAACGGGTGTAAGACAGATTTACACATGCAAACACTTAGGTTGACTTGACGAGCCTAGCATGTACAGACATGGCCTCGGAACACAGAAGACCGAAAGGTCGAGCATGAGTCGTATAGAAGATACGATCAACATAAAGATGTTCACCGATGTTGACTAGTCCGTCTCACGTGATGATCGGACACGGTCTAGTTTAACTCGGATCATGTAATACTTAGATGACCAGAGGGATGTCTAATCTAAGTGGGAGTTCACTAATAATTTGATTAGTTGAACTTAATTATCATGAACTTAGTCTAAAATCTTTGCAATATGTCTTGTAGATCAAATGGCCAACGTAGTCCTCAACTTCAACGCGTTCCTAGAGAAAACTAAGCTGAAAGACGATGGCAGCAACTATACGGACTGGGTCCGGAACCTGAGGATCATCCTCATAGCTGCCAAGAAAGATTATGTCCTACAAGCACCGCTTGGTGACGCACCCGTTCTCCCTGCAGAACAAGATGTTATGAACGCTTGGCAGGCACGTTTCGATGACTACTCCCTCGTTCAGTGCGGCATGCTTTACAGCCTAGAGCCGGGGCTCCAAAAGCGTTTTGAGAGACATGGAGCATATGAG
>NW_025290503.1:0-1068 GCF_018294505.1 Triticum aestivum | reverse complement strand
GGAGCGACAGGGCAGGTTGGGACCACCTAGGAGACAGGTGGGCCTGGCCCTGTTCGGCGTTTGCGGATACTTAACACGCTTAACGAGATCTTGGTATTTGATCTGAGTCGGCTACGAGCCTATACGCACTAACCATCTACGCGGGAGTAGTTATGGGTATCCCGGCGTCGTGGTATCAGCCGAAGCACTTCAGACGTCAGCGACGGAGCGGCGCGCGCCGAATTGGACTAGAACGCCACTAGGCTAGGTCTGCTTTCGGCCGCCCTCGCAACGTGCAGGTGTGCTATGGGCGATGGGCCCAGACCCCTGTGCGCTTAGGTTTAGACCGGCGTGCTGGCCTCTCTGTTTTGCCTAGGTGGGGCTGCGACGTGTTGATCTTCCGCGGCCGGGCATGACCCAGGAAAGTGTGTCCGGCCAAATGGGATCAAGCGTGTTGGGTTATGTGGTGCACCCCTGCAGGGAAGTTAATCTATTCGAATAGCCGTGATCTTCGGTAACAGGACGACTTGGAGTTGTACCTTGACCTTATGACAACTAGAACCGGATACTTAATAAAACACACCCTTCCAAGTGCCAGATACAACCGGTGGTCGCTCTCCCTCAGGGATATGAGGAGGGGATCGCCGGGTAGGGTTATGCTATGAGATGCTATTTGGAGATGTTACTTGGAGATGCTACTTGGAGGACTTCAATCTACTCTCTTCTACATGCTGCAAGACGGAGGCTGCCAGAAGCGTAGTCTTCGACAGGATTAGCTATCCCCCTCTTATTCTGGCATTCCGCAGTTCAATCCACTGATATGGCCTCTTTACACATATACCCATGCATATGTAGTGTAGCTCCTTGCTTGCGAGTACTTTGGATGAGTACTCACGGTTGCTTTCTCCCCCCTTTTTTCCCCTTTCCTTCCTTCCTGGTTGTCGCAACCAGATGCTGGAGCCCAGGAGCCAGACGCCACCGTCGATGACGACTACTACACTGGAGGTGCCTACTACTACGTGCAGCCCGTTGACGACGACCAAGAGTAGTTAGGAGGATCCCAGGCAGGAGGCCTGCGCCTCTTTCGAT
>NW_025290502.1:0-1068 GCF_018294505.1 Triticum aestivum | reverse complement strand
CGATGTGAACTGGATTATTGACTCTAGTGCAAGTGGGAGACTGTTGGAAATATGCCCTAGAGGCAATAATAAAAGTATTATTATTATATTTCCTTGTTCATGATAATTGTCTTTTATTCATGCTATAACTGTATTATCCGGAAATCGTAATACACGTGTGAATACATAGACCACAATATGTCCCTAGTGAGCCTCTAGTTGACTAGCTCGTTGTGATCAACAGATAGTCATGGTTTCCTGGCTATGGACATTAGATGTCGTTGATAATGGGATCACATCATTAGGAGAATGATGTGATGGACAAGACCCAATCCTAAGCATAGCACAAAGATCGTGTAGTTCGTTTGCTAGAGCTTTTATAATGTCAAGTATCTTTTCCTTAGACCATGAGATTGTGCAACTCCCGGATACTGTAGGAGTGCTTTGGGTGTACCAAACGTCACAACGTAACTGGGTGGCTATAAAGGTGCATTACAGGTATCTCCGAAAGTGTCTGTTGGGTTGGCACGAATCGAGACTGGGATTTGTCACTCCGTGTAAGCGGAGAGGTATCTCTGGGCCCACTCGGTAGGACATCATCATATGCGCAATGTGACCAAGGAGTTGATCACGGGATGATGTGTTACGGAACGAGTAAAGAGACTTGCCGGTAACGAGATTGAACAAGGTATCGGTATACCGACGATCGAATCTCGGGCAAGTAACATACCGCTAGACAAAGGGAATTGTATACGGGATCGATTGAGTCCTTGACATCGTGGTTCATCCGATGAGATCATCGTGGAACATGTGGGAGCCAACATGGGTATCCAGATCCCGCTGTTGGTTATTGACCGGAGAACGTCTCGGTCATGTCTGCATGTCTCCCGAACCCGTAGGGTCTACACACTTAAGGTTCGATGACGCTAGGGTTATAAAGGAAGCTTGTATGTGGTAACCGAATGTTGTTCGGAGTCCCGGATGAGATCCCGGACGTCACGAGGAGTTCCGGAATGGTCCGGAGGTA
This sequence comes from Triticum aestivum, assembly GCF_018294505.1. Classification (NCBI taxonomy): domain Eukaryota; kingdom Viridiplantae; phylum Streptophyta; class Magnoliopsida; order Poales; family Poaceae; genus Triticum; species Triticum aestivum. The sequence goes on along the minus strand of NW_025290502.1, from coordinate 62 downwards.
AAGATTTATATATAGGAAGTCCTGTTTCGGCCATCGGGACAAGTTTCGGGGTCATCGGTATT
>NW_025290501.1:0-1068 GCF_018294505.1 Triticum aestivum | reverse complement strand
ACCAGCAACGAGTAGAAAGGGGAGTGCATCTACATACCCTTGTAGATCGCTAAGCGGAAGCGTTCAAGTGAACGGGGTTGATGGAGTCGTACTCGTCGTGATTCAGATCACCGATGATCAAGTGCCGAACGGACGGCACCTCCGCGTTCAACACACGTACAGCCCGGTGACGTCTCCCACGCCTTGATCCAGCAAGGAGAGAGGGAGAGGTTGAGGAAGACTCCATCCAACAGCAGCACAACGGCGTGGTGGTGGTGGAGGAGCGTGGCAATCCCGCAGGGCTTCGCCGAGCACCTACGGGAGAGGAGATGTGTCACGGGAGGGAGAGGGAGGCAACCAAAGGCCTTAGGTATGATTGCTCCTCCTTTTCCCCACTATATATAGGGCCAAGGGAGAGGGGGAGGGCGCAGCCTTGCCCCCTCCTCCAAGGAAGGGGTGCGGCTAAGGATGGGGAGGAGTCCATCCTCCCCAAGGCACCTCGAAGGTGCCTTCCCCCTTTAGGACTCTTCCCTCTCCAAGTTTCCTTGCGCATGGGCCTCTTGGGGCTGGTGCCCTTGGCCCATGTAGGCCAAGGCGCACCCCCTACAGCCCATGTGGCCCCCGGGGGCAGGTGGCCCCACCCGGTGGGCCCCCGGGACCCTTCCGGTGGTCCCGGTACAATACCGATGACCCCGAAACTTGTCCCGATGGCCGAAACAGGACTTCCTATATATAAATCTTTACCTCCGGACCATTCCGGAACTCCTCGTGACGTCCGGGATCTCATCCGGGACTCCGAACAACATTCGGTAACCACATACAAGCTTTCTTTATAACCCTAGCGTCATCGAACCTTAAGTGTGTAGACCCTACGGGTTCGGGAGACATGCAGACATGACCGAGACGTTCTCCGGTCAATAACCAACAGCGGGATCTGGATACCCATGTTGGCTCCCACATGTTCCACGATGATCTCATCGGATGAACCACGATGTCAAGGACTCAATCGATCCCGTATACAATTCCCTTTGTCTAGCGGTATTTTACTTGCCCGAGATTCGATCGTCGGTATCCAATACCTTGTTCAAT
>NW_025290500.1:0-1068 GCF_018294505.1 Triticum aestivum | reverse complement strand
TGAGGCTTTTAGTAGTTTCCATTTACTTGTCTATGAACTGTATAGGCAACCAAGTAGTCCTTTACCGCGGACGCGGCTATTCGAATAGATCATGTTAACCCTGCAGGGGTGTACTTCTTCATACATGTTTCCACCACTTAGCGTCTGCACACGACATGTGCTCGGCAGACTTCAAGCGAAAGCCGACGTGGGTGTAGACCACGACCTACCTAAACACTTAAGCCTCTAGTCCAGGTTTATCGCCTATTCAGGTTCCATCCGCAGGGAGTCCGGCCGAGGTTTCCCATACGGCCCCGAACAATGTGAACAGGGTTCCCGAGATACCTAACGGGTATTCGGTACACCCGGCCACGTACCTACCGCATCACAGCCCACCCCTACGGTCAGCGCTGTCCACGGCCTCCAGTAGGCTACAAACACCAGAAACTACTTGCAACTCCTGGACAGAGAGCTAGGGTGATTAAGAAGTCGAGCGGGGTCATATTTCAGGGCCCAATGCATGGTAGTAGCTGTATCTTAAATCACACATACAGATCTCAGTGCTTAAGGTCGGCTTCAATGAAACAACCAACCATGTACTCCTACATGGCCTCTCATCGATACCTTTACCAAATCGTGTTCACCGCACCACTCTTATTACCGACATAATCATTTCACTCTAGCCCATCACCCAGATGAACCAGACCTGACACAACTCTAAGCATAGCAGGCATAGCAAGGTAGGAACAACACATACATATGGCTCAATCAACTCCTACACATGCTAGTGGGTTTCATCTAGTTACTGTGGCAATGACAGGTCATGCAGAGGAAATGGGTTCAACTACCGTAGCACACAGCAGTTTGAATCGCGTTGTCTTAATGCAGTAAAAGAGAGCAGGAGCGAGAACATGGGATTGTATCGATATGATCAAATGGTTGGTTGCTTGCCTGATGGTTCGTTGCACGGATACGATTCTTCGTTAGGGTAATCACGGTACTCCTCGGGGACAGATCCTGTCGCAAAGGATAACGATACACAGGCATCACCAAACAATGTGCAACAATATGATGCATGCATGAAACATG
>NW_025290499.1:0-1068 GCF_018294505.1 Triticum aestivum | reverse complement strand
AGTCGGTGTAGGCACCACAGGAACATTTTCCCGCGCTGCGCTACTTTCCGGTTCGGAAGGGGTGACTATCACCTCATCAAGTTCCACTTTCCTCCCACTCAATTCTTTCGAGAGAAACTCCTTCTCCAGAAAGGACCCGTTCTTGGCAACGAAGATCTTGCCTTCGGATCTGAGGTAGAAGGTATACCCAATAGTTTCCTTAGGGTATCCTATGAAGACGCATTTTTCCGATTTGGGTTCGAGCTTTTCAGGTTGAAGTTTCTTGACATAAGCATCGCATCCCCAAACTTTTAGAAACGACAGCTTAGGTTTCTTCCCAAACCATAATTCATACGGTGTCGTCTCAACGGATTTCGACGGAGCCCTATTTAAAGTGAATGCGGCAGTCTCTAAAGCATAACCCCAAAATGAGAGTGGTAAATCGGTAAGAGACATCATAGATCGCACCATATCCAATAGAGTGTGATTACGACGTTCGGACACACCATTTCTCTGAGGTGTTCCAGGCGGCGTGAGTTGTGAAACTATTCCACATTTCCTTAAGTGTGCACCAAACTCGTGACTTAAATATTCTCCACCACGATCTGATCGTAGGAATTTTATTCTCCTGTCACGTTGATTCTCAACCTCACTCTGAAATTCTTTGAACTTTTCAAAGGTTTCAGACTTGTGTTTCATTAGGTAGACATACCCATATCTACTTAAATCATCAGTGAGAGTGAGAACATAACGATATCCTCCGCGAGCCTCAACACTCATTGGACCGCACACATCGGTATGTATGATTTCCAATAAGTTGGTTGCTCGCTCCATTGTTCCGGAGAACGGAGTCTTGGTCATCTTACCCATGAGGCATGGTTCGCACGTGTCAAATGATTCGTAATCAAGAGACTCCAAAAGTCCATCTGCATGGAGCTTCTTCATGCGCTTGACACCAATGTGACCAAGGCGGCAGTGCCACAAGTATGTGGGACTATTGTTATCAACTTTACATCTTTTGGTATTCACACTATGAACATGTGTAACATCACGTTCGAGATTCATCAAAAATAAACCATTGACCAGCGG
>NW_025290498.1:0-1068 GCF_018294505.1 Triticum aestivum | reverse complement strand
CAATCTTGTTTCGACGGTATTGTGGGATGAAGCGGCCCGGACCGACCTTACACGTACTCTTACGTGAGACAGGTTCCACCGATTGACATGCACTTGGTGCATAAGGTGGCTAGCGGGTGCCAGTCTCTCCCACTTTAGTCGGAACGGATTCGATGAAAAGGGTCCTTATGAAGGGTAAATAGCAATTGGCATATCATGTTGTGGTCTTGCGTAGGTAAGAAACGTTCTTGCTAGAAACCCATAGCAGCCACGTAAAACATGCAACAACAATTAGAGGACGTCTAACTTGTTTTTGCAGGGTATGCTATGTGATGTGATATGGCCAAGAAGAATGTGATGAATGATATGTGATGTATGAGATTGATCATGTTCTTGTAATAGGATTCACGACTTGCATGTCAATGAGTATGACAACCGGCAGGAGCCATAGGAGTTGTCTTTATTTATTGTATGACCTGCGTGTCATTGAAGTACGCCATGTAAACTACTTTACTTTATTGCTAAACGCGTTAGTCATAGAAGTAGAAGTAGTCGTTGGCGTGACAACTTCATGAAGACACGATGATGGAGACCATGATGATGGAGATCATGGTGTCGTGCCGGTGACGATGATGATCATGGAGCCCCGAAGATGAAGATCAAAAGGAGCAAAATGATATTGGCCATATCATGTCACTATTTGATTGCATGTGATGTTTATCATGTTTATGCATCTTGTTTGCTTAGGACGACGGTAGTAAATAAGATGATCCCTTACAAAATTTCAAGAAGTGTTCTCCCCTAACTGTGCACCGTTGCTACAGTTCGTCGCTTCTAAGCACCACGTGATGATCGGGTGTGATGGATTCTTACGTTCACATACAACGGGTGTAAGACAGTTTTACACAGCGAAAACACTTAGGGTTAACTTGACGAGCCTAGCATGTGCAGACATGGCCTCGGAACACGGAGACCGAAAGGTCGAGCATGAGTCGTATGGTAGATACGATCAACATGAAGATGTTCACCGATGATGACTAGTCCGTCTCACGTGATGATCGGACACGGCCTAGTTGACTCGGATCATGT
>NW_025290497.1:0-1068 GCF_018294505.1 Triticum aestivum | reverse complement strand
CATAGTTGTTGAACCCCAAGGTGTGCTTACGAGTTGGTCATCAACACTCCCAGTTTTGGCCGATTCTGGCCCGTTTCATGGACTATTACTCACCGTTTTGGGGTCCCAAAGCGATTTCCATGATTGTCGAACTCCAAGGTGCGCTTACGTGTCGGTCATCAACACTCACATATTCGGCCGATTCAAGTCCGTTCCGTGCACTATTACTCAGCGTTTTGGGGACCCAGAGCGATTTCCATGATTGATGAGCCCCGGGGTGCGTTTATGTGTCCGTCATCAACACTCACAGTTTTGGCCAATTCTGACCTGTTTCGCGGACTATTGCTCACCGTTTTGGGGTCCCGTAGCGATTTCCATATTTGTTGAACCCCAAGATGTGCTTACGTGTTGGTCAACAACACTCGCAGTTTTGAACGATTCTGGCCCGTTTCATGGACTATTACTCACTGTTTTCGGGTCCCAAAGCGATTTCCATGGTTGTCAAACTCCAAGGTGCACTTACGTGTCAGTCATCAACAATCACAGTTTGGGTCGATTCGGACCCGTTTCTTGGACTATTACTCTATTTTGGGGTCTCGGAGTCATTTCCACGATTGACGAACCCCGGGGTGCGTTTACGTGTCGATCATCAACACTCACATATTCGGAAGATTCTAATACGTTCCGTGCACTATTACTCAGCGTTTTGTGGACCCAGAGCGATTTCCACGATTGATGAACCCCGGGGTGCGTTTATGTGTCCATCGTCAACACTCACAGTTTTGGCCAAATCCGACCTGTTTCGTGGACTATTACTCACCGTTTTGGGGGCCCCGAAGCGATTTTCATAGTTGTTGAACCCCAAGGTGTGCTTAGGAGTTGGTCATCAACACTCCCAGTTTTGGCCGATTCCGGCCCGTTTCATGGACTATTACTCACCGTTTTGGGGTCCCAAAGCGATTTCCATCATTGTCGAACTCCACGGTGCGCTTACGTGTCGGTCATCAACAATCACAGTTTGGGCCGATTCTGGCCCGTTTCTTGGACTATTACTCTATTTTGGGGTCACGGAGTTGTTTCCACTATTGA
>NW_025290496.1:0-1068 GCF_018294505.1 Triticum aestivum | reverse complement strand
CAAAACATGATCAACACCAGAATTCCATGGGTGTTCGATTCATCACAATGTAACTAGATTATTGACTCTAGTGCAAGTGGGAGACTGTTGGAAATATGCCCTAGAGGCAATAATAAAAGCATTATTATTATATTTCCTTGTTCATGATAATTGTCTTTATTCATGCTATAATTGTGTTATCCGGAAATCGTAATGCATGTGTGAATAACAGACACCAACATGTCCCTAGTGAGCCTCTAGTTGACTAGCTCGTTGATCAACAGATAGTCATGGTTTCCTGACTATGGACACTGGATGTCATTGATAACGAGATCACATCATTGGGAGAATGATGTGATGGACGAGACCCAATCCTAAACATAGCACAAGATCGTATAGTTTGTTTGCTAGAGTTTTGCAATGTCAAAGTATCTTTTCCTTAGACCATGAGATCGTGTAACTCCCGGATACCGTAGGAGTGCTTTGGGTATGCCAAACGTCACAATGTAACTGGGTGACTATAAAGGTAGACTACGGGTATCTCCGAAAGTGTCTGTTGGGTGACATGGATCAAGACTGGGATTTGTCACTCCGTATGACGGAGAGGTATCACTGGGCCCACTCGGTAATGCATCATCATAACGAGCTCAGAGTGACCAAGTGTCTGGTCACGGGATCATGCATTACGGTACAAGTAAAGTGACTTGCCGGTAACGAGATTGAACGAGGTATTGGGATACCGACGATCGAATCTCGGGCAAGTAACATATCGATAGACAAAGGGAATAGCGTACGGGGTTGATTGAATCCTCGACATCGTGGTTCATCCGATGAGATCATCGTGGAGCATGTGGGAGCCAACATGGGTATCCAGATCCCGCTGTTGGTTATTGACCGGAGAGTCGTCTCGGTCATGTCTGCTTGTCTCTCGAACCCGTAGGGTCTACACACTTAAGGTTCAGTTACGCTAGGGTTGTAGGGATATGTATATGCAGTAACCCGAATGTTGTTCGGAGTCCCGGATGAGATCCCGGACGTCACGAGGAGTTCCGGAATGGTCCGGAGGTAAAGATTTATATATGGGAAGTC
>NW_025290495.1:0-1068 GCF_018294505.1 Triticum aestivum | reverse complement strand
AGGCGCATGGAGGAGGATTAATGGGACACTTTGGCGTGAAGAAGACGGAGGACGTACTTGCTACACATTTCTTTTGGCCAAAGATGAGACGGGATGTTGAGCGTTTTATTGCTCGCTGCACTACATGTCAAAAAGCTAAGTCACGACTCAATCCTCATGGTTTATATATGCCTTTGCCTGTACCTAGTGTTCCTTGGGAGGATATATCTATGGACTTTGTTTTAGGTTTACCTCGAACAAAGAAGGGGAGGGATAGCATATTTGTTGTCGTGGATAGATTCTCGAAAATGGCACACTTTATACCATGTCATAAAAGCGATGATGCTGTTAGTGTTGCTGATTTGTTCTTTCGTGAAATTATTCGCTTGCATGGTGTGCCAAATACTATTGTTTCAGATCGTGATACTAAATTTCTTAGCCACTTTTGGAGATGTTTATGTGCTAAGTTGGGGACTAAACGGCTTTTTAGTACTACTTGTCACCCCCAAACTGATGGACAAACTGAAGTAGTCAATAGAACGTTGTCTACTATGCTTAGGGCTGTTTTGAAGAATAATAAGAAAATGTGGGAGGAATGCTTGCCTCATATTGAATTTGCTTATAATCGTTCATTGCATTCTACTACTAAGATGTGCCCTTTTGAAGTTGTGTATGGTTTCCTACCTCGTGCACCTATTGATTTGTTGCCTCTTCCATCTTCGGAGAAGGTTAATTTTGATGCTAAACAACATGCTGAATTTATTTTAAAAATGCATGAGTTAACTAAGGAAAACATTGAGCGTATGAATGCTAAATATAAACTTGCTGGAGATAAGGGTAGAAAACATGTTGTGTTTGCACCTGGAGATCTTGTTTGGTTACATTTGCGTAAGGATAGATTTCCTGATTTGCGCAAATCAAAGTTAATGCCACGTGCTGATGGTCCCTTTAAGGTGTTAGAGAAAATAAATGATAATGCATATAAACTTGAGCTGCCTGCAGATTTTGGGGTTAGTCCCACTTTTAACATTGCAGATTTGAAGCCTTATTTGGGTGAGGAAGATGAACTTCCGTCGAGGACGACTTCAT
>NW_025290494.1:0-1068 GCF_018294505.1 Triticum aestivum | reverse complement strand
GGGGAAAGAGACGAGACGAGGGGCGATTCGAGGGTTGGAGGCGAATTAGGGATTTGAGCAATCTGGGCGCGGAAGGGGACGGTGGAGAAGAGAGATTTTGCAGGGCTAGAATTGGGGCCGCCAGATATTTCAATCTGAAACGTGGAAGCGCGAACTTATATTGTCGTCGTCCTTTTTTTGGGGGGAGGGGGGGTGGGTGGCTGGGTGCAACGCGTCTGTCCGACACACGCGACCACCCCGACAGGACTATGCTTCGGTGCCTTAAGGCACCTGCCTTTGTGTCCATGACATGTGGGCCCAACAGGTGGCTGGCCCACATGTCAGTGACCCAAAGGCAGTTGCCTTTAAGGCACCGAAGCAGCGTCCACCCCGACACGACCCTGGTCTGCCTGGTGCGCCTACATTTGAGAATGCAAATGAATCTTCTTTCATTTGCAAACGAATCTGTATGTATTACCATGCCCGTGTTTTCCTTGCAATAATTAGTCATTCGAAACGAGATACTCCATCCGTTCACTTTTGTAAGTCGTTTCAAACAACTTAAAATGAATTGTTTTGCACATTGTCTGAAATGTCTTCAAGGTCTTATAAAAGTGAACAGAGGGAGTACTATAAATTAATTAATGAGGAGTTATTTGAAAAAAAATCGAAACGGTACCCACGCTAACGTGGATTAGAGTGTGTGTCACATAATTAGTTATTTGAATTAGAGTGTGTGTCACGTAGTTAGTTATTTGAATTAGAGTGTGTGTCACGTAGCGATCTCCAATTCTAACGTGGATTTCGCATTTCACTGTATCGACGCTATTTTTTTAGTACAAATTCATATGTATATGATGAACACCATGGTAGTGAGAAAACTTTTGGATGGATTCAAACATATGACCTACAAAATAGCACAACAAACTGAGTCAATGTCAACTTTTCGAAACTTAGTATGGCACGAATTCGAAATAATTACCCGTATGCCTGGTCCTCGGTTCAAATCTTACAATGTACACCGAATTGAAACATCGATATTAAGTCTCATACTATGTACATTCAAATGTTGTTTTTAGCCCCCCCCCC
>NW_025290493.1:0-1068 GCF_018294505.1 Triticum aestivum | reverse complement strand
CGTCCGTTTCCCCCCTCCGGGTGCCGGCGGCGGCGCCGTTCGTGAGGGGGGCCACGCACCGGAGACGCGTGCCGCCTCTTCGGACATGCCACAACACCACCCCGCATGTATGAGGGCCCGGTACGACGCTCCGGTGGCATTGCTACCCCCCCAGGGCCCCCGTCCCGCCTAACCCTGTAGCGTTTGACCACGGGATCTAGCCCTTTGACTTTGCACGGACAGGCTTTGACCAGTGGACCTCTCCACCCGGTTGTGTCGGGTCGGCCCAGAGGGACACCGGGGAGTAACATCCGGGCCAGGCCCACAGCTACATCCACTCCGTGTAGACCCGACGCGTCCGTTTCCCCCCTCCGGGTGCCGGCGGCGGCGCCGTCCGTGAGGGGGGGCACGCACCGGAGACGCGTGCTGGGCGTTTGCAACCGCCTCAACACTTCCAGACTTGTGAGAGGCCGCCTACGCAAGATTTTACGGTATGCTACCCCCCGAAGGCCGCCGGCCACAGTCGTAGACGTGCGAAGAGCAATCCGCGTAGAGGGAAGTATTCAGATACTTCTCCATCACAAAAAATTATGAAAAATTACCATCAGTCCTATAGCACATGTGCCCATGTTGTGTAAAAAACTCATGATTTTATCGCGCTCCAAGTATTTAATAATATTCATGCTGCATCGTTACCGCAGAACGTCTACCACCGTTTCATTGTCGTCCGTGAGGGGGGCCACAACCCGGAGACGCGTGCCGCCTCTTCGGACATGCCACAACACCACCCCGCATGTATGAGGGCCCGGTACGACGCTCCGGTGGCATTGCTACCCCCCAGGGCCCCCGTCCCGCCTAACCCTGTAGCGTTTGACCACGGGATCTAGCCCTTTGACTTTGCACGGACGGGCTTTGACCAGTGGACCTCTCCACCCGGTTGTGTTAGGTCGGCCCATAGGAAGACTTTGGAGCAACATCCGGGCCAGGCCCATAGCTACATCCACTCCGTGTAGACTCGACGCGTCCGTTTCCCCCCTCCGGGTGCCGGCGGCGGCGCCGTTCGTGAGGGGGGCCACGCACCGGAGACGC
>NW_025290492.1:0-1068 GCF_018294505.1 Triticum aestivum | reverse complement strand
CTCATTGCTCGCGCGTCTTGGGGCGGCTTTGTGGCGCGAAGAGCGCGTTCTGAAAGGGGTGGAAAAAACTCGTGTTGCTGCGGTATGGAGGGAGGGGTGGAAACCGTGGAAAACTCGTCTCCGTGATTGAGCGGGAGAGTAAGTAGTATAGGACATTATCCATTGTTAGGGAACGGTTGTAATGGTAGTGAGAATGTAGAATCGTCTTTGGAGCGGACCTGGGAGTGGCAAGCATAAGGGACGAAGACGGGGAAACATGTCGGATGCGATCATACCAGCACTAAAGCACCGGATCCCATCAGAACTCCGAAGTTAAGCGTGCTTGGGCGAGAGTAGTACTAGGATGGGTGACCTCCTGGGAAGTCCTCGTGTTGCATTCCGTTTATAATTATTTTTTGCGCCTTGTGACAAACATGTCGCACGTGCGCGATATATATTAATCCCGTTATATTATGTTTGACGTTTGCGATATGTTTAAGCTCGATGCTCATTGCTCGCGCGTCTTGGGGCGGCTTTGTGGCGCGAAGAGCGCGTTCTGAAAGGGGTGAAAAAAACTCGTGTTGCTGCGGTATGGAGGGAGGGGTGGAAACCGTGGAAAACTCGTCTCCGTGATTGAGCGGGAGAGTAAGTAGTATCGGACATTATCCATTGTTAGGGAACGGTTGTAATGGTAGTGAGAATGTAGAATCGTCTTTGGAGCGGACCTGGGAGTGGCAAGCATAAGGGACGAAGACGGGGAAACATGTTGGATGCGATCATACCAGCACTAAAGCACCGGATCCCATCAGAACTCCAAAGTTAAGCGTGCTTGGGCGAGACCTCCTGGGAAGTCCTCGTGTTGCATTCCTTTTATAATTATTTTTTGCGCCTTGTGACAAACATGTCGCACGTGCGCGATATATATTAATCCCGTTATATTATGTTTGACGTTTGCGATATGTTTAAGCTCGATGCTCATTGCTCGCGCGTCTTGGGGCGGCTTTGTGGCGCGAAGAGCGCGTTCTGAAAGGGGTGGAAAAAACTCGTGTTGCTGCGGTATGGAGGGAGGGGTGGAAACCGTGGAAAACA
>NW_025290491.1:0-1068 GCF_018294505.1 Triticum aestivum | reverse complement strand
GCCATAGATTCATCAAAATAAGCAAACAACACACGAAAAACAGAATCTGTCAAAAACAGAATAGTCTATAGCAATCTGTAACTAACGCAAACTTCTGGAACTCTAAAACTCCTACTAAAATAGGAAGTCCTAGAAAATTTGTCTATTGATCTACTGCAAAAAGAATCAACTAAAAAGCACGTTTCTGTGATTTATTAAAATTATTCTCGTGCGTGCAAAAGTTTCTGTTTTGCAGCAAGATCAAATTAACTATCATCCAAGATGATCCTATAGGTTCTACTTGGCACAAACACTAATTAAAACATAAAACCACATCTAAACAGAAGCTAGATGGATTATTTATCACTAAACAGGAACAAAAAGCATGGAACAAAAATAAAATTGGGTTGCCTCCCAACAAGCGCTATCGTTTAACGCCCCTAGCTAGGCATAAAAGCGAGAATAGATCTACGTATTGCCATCTTTGGTATTGGGAAAGAAAAGAGAAAAATTATTATCTATAGCATTTATCCTTCTATTTTGGGAAAGCACATTGCCATTAATGGTGGAAGAAAGATTAAGCACACTACGGAAATTTGCATCTAAGCTAGCCTTCATCTCTTTGATAATTTCGTTTTGATAAAAGCATAAAAGAGAGGTGGATTCAACCTTATCACTCATGGGGTGCCCAAATATAGTTTTCATTTTTTCATAGGTATCTATAGCATCCCCCTCAAGAAAACCTTCTTCAAAAATAGAATCTAAAACTTGCTTGAACGAAGAGGGTAAGCCAACATAAAAGCTTTTTAGGTATATCTCAATTTGATATTGTGGCACATAGCTAGCTCGAATCCTTAATAGCCTATCCCAAGCATCTTTTAAAGACTCATCAAGTAAATAACAAAAAATTCCGGAGTCATCTTCATCAAAATTATTCAAACTCTCATCGATAACCCCGGTAGGTCTTTGCATAGCATCATTATTTATGAGCTTAGAGAGGACAGAGGGACTATCCAAAGTACTAAAACCAGGGAGAGAACCCTTAGCCCTTTTTGATTCGGCCATGGCAAAGGGAAGGCAAGCAGAAAA
>NW_025290490.1:0-1068 GCF_018294505.1 Triticum aestivum | reverse complement strand
TATGGATGGCGTTCTCGTAGGGGAACGAGAGCGGATCCATAGTGGTGTATTGATATGGTGAATATGTGGACTCGTGTGCGCCACCTCAAAAAGAGTTACTTGCAGTCGTAGTTCAGGATAGCCACCGAGTCAAAGCTGGCTTGCTGCAGTTAAACCCCACCATCCCTTTGTTGATAATGATGCATATGTAGTTAGTTCTGATGTAAGTCTTGCTGGGTACATTTGTACTCACGTTTGCCTATTTTATGTTTTGCAGAGAGACTTCGGTCTCACTAGTAGTTCGCGTGGTCTTCGACGTTTAGCTTGTTACCTCAGCTACGATCTTGTGCCCTCGGCAGGATCTGGTAGATAGTCAGGCTTCTCAGCCTTTTTCATTTATAGATGTCTGTACCCAGACATGATAGCTTCCGCTTGTGCTTTGACTTGTATGCTCTGATTGTTGGGTCATGAGACCCATGTTTGTAATATCTCGCTCCTCGGAGCCTATTGCATAAATACTTGAGTCGTAGAGTCATGTTGTGATGCCATGTTGTATTTGCACATATCGAGCATATTGTGTGTATGTTATTGAAATGCTTGGTATGTGTGGGATCTGACCATCTAGTTGTTTATCTTTAGTAGCCTCTCTTATCGGGAAATGTCTCCTAGTGTTTCCACCGAGCCATGGTAGCTTGCTACTGCTCCGGAACACTTAGGTTGGCCGGCATGTGTCCTTCTTCGTTCCTGTGTCTGTCCCTTCGGGGAAATGTCACGCGATGAATACCGGAGTCCTGTTAGCCCGCTACAGCCCGGTTCACCGGAGTCCTGCTAGCCCAGTGCTACAGCCTGGATTCACTCGCTGATGACCGACACGTTCGATGCTGGGTCATGGATGCCTGTCCCTGTAAGTCTGTGCCACTTTGGGTTTACGACTAGCCATGTCAGCCCGGGCTCCTTATCATATGGATGCTAGCGACACTGTCATATACGTGTGCCAAAAGGCGCAAACAGTCCCGGGCAAAGGTAAGGCGACACCCGTGGGAATACCGTGCGTGAGGCCGCAAAGTGATATGAGGTGTTACATGCTAG
>NW_025290489.1:0-1068 GCF_018294505.1 Triticum aestivum | reverse complement strand
GGATGGAACCTGAATAGGCGATAAACCTGGACTGGAGGCTTAGGTGACTAGGTAGGTCGTGGCCGACACCCACGTTGGGCTTCCGCTTGAAGGTTGCCGAGTACATGTCGTGTAAACGACGGTAAGTGGTGAGAGCGTGTATGAAGGAGTACACCCCTGCAGGGTTAACATGATCTATTCGAATAGCCGCGTCCGCGGTAAAGGACTACTTGGTTGCCTATACAGTTCATAGACAAGTAAATGGAAACTACTAAAAGCCTCAAGATAAGTGTGAGTGCCGAGGATGGCTCTTCCGTAGGAAGACGGAGGTGGATCCTCGGTAGTGTATTGAAGTGGTGAGTAGTGGACTCGTGTGCGCAAAACCATTTCAAGTTGAAGTATCGTAGGATAGCCTAGCCAAGAGTCAAAGCTGGCTTGCTGCAATAACTCCACCAACCCTTCTTGATACTGTGCATGTATGTAGGATCTGATGTAAGTCTTGCTGAGTACCTTTGTACTCATGTTGCTATAATCTACATTTTTACAGAAGACGCTGCAACCCCTTCTGATGGGTTCTATGTAGACGTTGACATCAACGAGTAGGCTAAAGACCCAGGTGGTGCCCCTGAGCTTGTGATGGACCACGTAGTATAGCTAGGCTTTCCAAGCCTCTTTTATTTTACTAGTTGTCTGTACTCAGACAATGTACTTCCGCTGCTGGTTTGTATGACTGTATGACTTGTATGTTGGGTCGTGAGACCCGTACCTTTGTGTATGTTATGTATGGCTCCCTGAGCCTTAAATAAAGTACTTATGTCGTAGAGTCATGTTGTGATGCTTCGTTGTATTTGCACATATCAAGCATATTGTGTGTATGATTGAAATGCTTGGTATGTGTGGGATCTGACTATCTAGTTGTTTATCTTTAGTAGCCTCTCTTACCGGGAAATGTCTCCTAGTGTTACCGCTGAGCCATGGTAGCTTGCTACTGCTCTGGAACACTTAGGCTGGCCGGCATGTGTCCTTCTTCGTTCCTGTGTCTGTCCCTTCGGGGAAATGTCACGCTTTGAGTACCGGAGTCCTGTTAGC
>NW_025290488.1:0-1068 GCF_018294505.1 Triticum aestivum | reverse complement strand
TGAATTTGAATTTTATATTCAAACCAACTTCATTTAATCTGTTGCTAGTTGCATTAGCCCAAAACACATTCATTTTGCCATGTCATGATCATGCATCATATTGTGCATTGCATTGATTGTGTTCCCTTCTGTGTTGCCGGTATTTGTCCCCTCTCGATAGACGTGATACCGATGATGTGATCGTTGACACTGATGAAGACTCAATGTTATCTTCAGAAGTGCCAGGCAAGCAAAACCCCCTTGTTCATTCCGATACAATCCTACTCTCTCGCTCCTGCTCTCTTTTACTGCATTAGGACAACATCGATTCATCTGTTACTTGCTGCGGTAGCTGAACCCCTTTATCCTCTGCATGACCTGTCATTCCACAGTAATTAGATGAAACCCACTAGCATGAGTAGGAGTTGTTTGAGCCCTATTGTGCCTACTCATTCATGTTTGTTTGTCATGCCTGCTACTGCTTAGAGTTGAGTCAGGTCTGATTCATCGGGGATGAATCAGAGGCATGTGAACATGTCCTACTGTGTGTGAGATAAGTGTGTGAACACGATTTGGTAAAGGTAGCGGTGAGAGGCCATGTAGGAGTACATGGTGAGTTGTCTCATTGCAGCCGTCCTCAGGAACTGAGTTCTGTGTTTGTGATCCATGATTCAGCTACTACCACGCATTGGGCCCGAAACCAATGGACCCTCTCGGCTTCTTGATCACCCTTGTCCTCTGTCCAGGAGTTGCAAGTAGTTTCTGGTGTTTGTAGTATGCTGGAGGCCGTGGGCAGCGCTGACCGTAGGGGTGGGCTGTGATGCGGTAGGCACGTGGCACGGTGTACCGGGCGCCCGTTTGGTGTCTCGGGAACCCTGTTCACATCGTTTGGGGCTGTGAGCGAAACTCCGGCCAGATCTCCTCATGGATGGAACCCGAATAGGCGATAAACCTGGACTAGAGACTTAGGTGATTAGGTAGGTCGTGGCCGACACCCACGTTGGGCTTCCGCTTGAAGGTTGCCGAGTACATGTCGTGTAAACGGCGGTAAGTGGTGAGAGCGTGTGTGAAGAAGTACACCCCTGCAGG
>NW_025290487.1:0-1068 GCF_018294505.1 Triticum aestivum | reverse complement strand
GGCGTCTTTCCGCATCTTCTCCGTTCCCGGTAAGTTCTCTCTCCTTCTTAACCTAGATCTGTTCTTAGGGTTCCATGTTCTTGCTATGTTCATTGCGCGTTCATAGCTGTTCTCTGACCTTGAATGCATCTGTGAACTCTTGCTGTGCTTAGTAGCGATCCCTTTAGCATCCGCTTGCTATTTCTCATCCAAGCTCATAGATCTCCCGCACATATCCGCTCAATGGTTCACTTCTGTTTCCGCCTTAGTCTTCGAAATATTTCCTGTTTTTGTGAGCTTGCTGTAGATCCGCGGCTGTAACACGATTTTGTGAAATTTGTTTCTGCATAACTAGTTATCCATAGTTTCAATTGCTTCCGATGCTTAGGCCAGGCGGTTTAACTTCACTATAGAGAAAAAATTGCTAAACCGGTATATATGTCATTAGTCCCCTGGTTGAACCGCCAGAATCCATCTGATGCCGCGTTGTAGAAGACCGGTTTATGGGTACTGCCTCCGGTTTACCGTAATTAGATCAACACCTTTTTATCCAGCATGTCCTGGAACCGGATCACCTATTTCTTGTAGATCTCGTCATGGCCAAACAAGTGTACGAGTGCAACTGGGTTCCCTCCCGTGTCACAGAATCACAGCTAGACGATCTAGTCCTGATCGGCGCTTTGGATAGCAAAGATACGATTCACTGGAGGGTTCCTGGAGATGAATGTCCTCCCATGCCCCAGGAAGGAGAGGTCGTGGTCTTCGCAGATCACATGGCCCGGGGCTTCAAACCGCCCGGCTCTAAATTTTATCGGGATGTGTTAGCCAACTTTCAACTCCGTCCACAGGATACTGGCCCCAACTCCGTCACCAATCTATGTCACTTTCAAGTACTTTCTGAGGCATACCTTCAAGAGGAGCCTTCAGTCGAGTTATTTAGAGATCTCTTTCATCTAAACCGCCGTACTGAATTCACCGACGGCCCTAATACCGAACTGGGCGGTATGGCCATTCAGAAGAGGAAGGAAATCACCTATCCCCACGTCAAACTCCATACTCACCCCAAGGAGTGGAACGCAACTTGGTTTT
>NW_025290486.1:0-1068 GCF_018294505.1 Triticum aestivum | reverse complement strand
GTAGCCATAGTAGTATAAGTAATAGTTGGCGAGACAACTTCATGAAGACACGATGATGGAGATCATGGTGTCATGCCGGTGACGATGATGATCATGGAGCCCCGAAGATGGAGATCAAAAGGAGCAAAATGATATTGGCCATATCATGTCACTATTTGATTGCATGTGATGTTTATCATGTTTATACATCTTATTTGCTTAGAACGACCGTAGTAAATAAGATGATCCCTCATTAAAATTTCAAGAAAGTGTCCCCCCTAACTGTGCACCGTTGCGAAAGTTCGTCGTTTTGAAGCACCACGTGATGATCGGGTGTGATAGATTCTTACGTTCACATACAACGGGTGTAAGCCAGATTTACACACGCGAAACACTTAGGTTAACTTGACGAGCCTAGCATGTACAGACATGGCCTCGGAACACAAGAGACCGAAAGGTCAAGCATGAGTCGTATGGAGGATACGATCAACATGAAGATGTTCACCGATGATGACTAGTCCGTCTCACGTGATGATCGTACACGGCCTAGTTGACTCGAATCATGTAATCACTTAGATGACTAGAGGGATGTCTATCTGAGTGGGAGTTCATTAGATGAACTTAATTATCCTGAACATAGTCAAAATCACTTTGCAAATTATGTCATAGCTCGCGCTTTAGTTCTACTGTTTTAGATATGTTCCTAGAGAAAATATAGTTGAAAGTTGACAGTAGCGATTATGCAGACAGTAGAAAGCTTATGTCCTTAATGCACCGCTTAGTGTGCTGAACCCCAAATGTCGTCTATGGATGTTGCGAACATCGGACATACACGTTTTGATAACTACGTGATAGTTCAGTTAAAAGGTTTAGAGTTGAGGCACCAAAGACGTTTTCGAAACGTCACAGAACATATGAGATGTTTCGAGGGCTGAAATTGGGATTTCAGGCTTGTGCCCACGTCAAGAGGTATAAGACCTCTGACGATTTTCTTAGCCTGTAAACTAAGGGAGAAAAGCTCAATCTTGAGCTTGTGCTCAGATTGTCTGAGTACAACAATCACTTGAATCGAGTGGGAGTTGATCTTCC
>NW_025290485.1:0-1068 GCF_018294505.1 Triticum aestivum | reverse complement strand
AAAGAAATATTTAGATGTTGTTATACTATACTCCCCCGTCTCAAAATAAGTGTCTCGGCTTTAGTGCAACTTTGTACTAAAGTTAGTATAAAACTGAAACACTTATTTTAGGACGGAGGGAGTACTATAGTTTCATATAGGGAAGTTATAGAGTCAGTATATCTGCGGCGATCTAGCTAACCATTCCCGCCTATGATTTTTTTGGGTCACGAATGGAAGGTCTATCATGGTGTTTGTTCGTTTGTTAATCGGCTTTGTGTGCATGGCAAAGTTCGGACACATTCTTGGCGTAATAGCGTACCATGCCAATGATAAAGGAGGTGTGTGATCTAAATTTTCCAGTATATGTAAAGAAGCATGATCAACTGTCGTATAGTACAAAGAACACCGGAAGTAAAAAATTCATATAAGCCCGTAGACCACCTAGCGATGACTACTAGAACTGGAACGAGCCGAAGGCGCGCCGCCATCTTTGCCCCTCACTCATCAGAGTCGGGCAAACCTTGTTGTAATAGACAGCCAGGAAGTCGTCATACTAAGGCCACGTAGATCGGAAGGATCCAACCTGTGGACACACGAACACAGACGAACAAACACAAGATCCACGTGGATCCGACGAAGAGAAACACCGACTGAATCCCGCAAGATCTGCTAGAGAAAAACCACCACACGCCCTCCGACGATACTACAAACACCACCGGGACGGGTTACAAGGCGGGGAGATCATTATTCCATCTTCAGAGAGCCGGCGTCATCTCACCTCTCTGAGCAGGACACAAACCATAACAAAACTGAAAAGAGCATGAAAAAACGAAGCCCTTCTGCCGGCAAGGGCTGAGATCCAAGTCACCTCCATGGCCCTACGACAGATGAGGTAGACCGGCGGCCGCATCGGCGGGACGCACGAGAAACCCTAGCCAAAGGGTCCTCTTTTCTTTTACTATTAAGTGGACAAGATTACACGACACAAGCTTGAAGTTGGACAATGTGTTGCGATTATGAACCTAAAATTGCATGAAAATTTGAAAAAGTGCATGTACTTAGGTGTTGTTAGATAGTTTTCTTACT
>NW_025290484.1:0-1068 GCF_018294505.1 Triticum aestivum | reverse complement strand
ATAAGATGAAAGCTTTATTGATCAAGGTGGGGTTCTGTGACGCCTTTGTCTGGTCGTTGAACACAAACGAAGTACGCGAAGTTGCAGCTATGGCGAACTTTTAATCT
Organism: Triticum aestivum; assembly: GCF_018294505.1. Lineage (NCBI taxonomy): Eukaryota > Viridiplantae > Streptophyta > Magnoliopsida > Poales > Poaceae > Triticum > Triticum aestivum. Next base: position 961 of record NW_025290484.1, on the reverse strand, counting down.
AAACAAAACCCAAAGTCTAAACGATGCCCTAAGGGCTGTATATATGGAGGAAGAGGGGGGAATTTCGTGGCCCTTGGTGGAGGGGTCCGAAATCAACCCTATCTCTTGTTTCCCCACACATACGGACTCTAAAAATAGCCTATACTTATGTATTTCGAAATTACATGGGCCTGGCCCAATAATAAGGTGACGCAGCACCTAAAATAGCCTCTGGACGAAATTTATGAAGTGGCATCTTGTATATTTCGTCCAAGGCTTCATGCACCCATTATGGTGGCTTCAAAGTCCTGAAATCATCACTTGTAACTCCGTTCTTGTTCCCCTTGCGCATGCCATCATCTCCATGCTTGTTCTTGCTCCAATGTTCATCCTTCTCCAAGCTAGACCCTTCATTTGTAAGCAAAACAAATGTATCCAATTTAGGCAGCATCATATTCTCATGACCATTAGAATCATTACCAAGAAACGAAAGTACCTGGTAATTTAGTTGGCGTGCGCGAGCTCTAGTAATTGGTCCAGTATGTATAGCAGCAGGGGCTGTGGGTGTAACAATGGTATTGATGTCCTCATCATCCTCCCCTTCTTGAAATGAAGTCGTCCTCGACGGAAACTCATCTTCCTCACCCAAATAAGGCTTCAAATCTGCAATGTTAAAAGTGGGACTAACCCCAAAATCTGCAGGCAGCTCAAGTTTATATGCATTATCATTTATTTTCTCTAACACCTTAAAGGGACCATCAGCACGTGGCATTAGCTTTGATTTGCGCAAATCAGGAAATCTATCCTTACGCAAATGTAACCAAACAAGATCTCCAGGTGCAAACACAACATGTTTTCTACCCTTATCTCCAGCAAGTTTATATTTAGCATTCATACGCTCAATGTTTTCCTTAGTTAACTCATGCATTTTTAAAATCAATTCAGCACGTTGTTTAGCATCAAAATTAACCTTCTCCGAAGA
>NW_025290483.1:0-1068 GCF_018294505.1 Triticum aestivum | reverse complement strand
TTGGGGTCACGAAGTGATTTCCACGATTGATGAACCCCAGGGTACGTTTACGTTTCGGTCATCAACACTCACAATTTTGGCCTATTCTGGTCCGTTTCATGCACTATTACTCAGCGTTTTGGGGTCCCAGAGCGATTTCCACGATTGACGATCCCCGGGGTGCATTTACGTGTCCGTCGTCAACACTCACAGTTTAGCCAATTCTGACCCGTTTGGTTGACTATTACTCACCAATTTTGGGCCCGAAGCGATTTCCATAGTTATTGAACCCGAAGGTGCGCTTACGTGTCGGTCATCAACACTCGCAGTTTTGGCCGATTCTGGCCCGTTTCTTGGACTGTTACTCACTGTTTTGGGGTCCCGTAGTAATTTCCACGATTGACGAACCCCGGGATGCGTTTAGGTGTCGGTCATCAACACTCGCGGCTTTTGTCAATTCTGACCCGTTTCATGGACTATTACTCACTGCTTTGGGGTCCGAAAGCGATTTCCATGGTTGTTTAACCCTATGGTGTGTTTACGTGTCGGTCATCAATAATCACAGTTTGGCTGATTCTGGCCCGTTTCGTGGACTATCACTCATTGATTTGGTGTCCCTAAATGATTTCCATGATTCACGAATCCCGGGGTGCGTTTACGTGCTGGTCATGAAAAATCGTAGTTTTGGCCGATTCTGGCCCGTTTCTTCGACTATTACTCACCATTTTGGGGTCCCAAAGCTATTTCCATGGTTGTCGAACCCCAAGTTGTGCTTATGGTGTTGGTCGTCAAGACTCGCAGTTTGGGCCGATTCTGGCCCTTTTTATTGACTATTACTCATTGATTTGGGGTCCCTGAGAGATTTCCATGATTGATGAACTCCGCGGTACGTTTATGAATCGTTCATCAATAATCCTAGGTTTGTCAGATTCTGGGCTCTTTCATGGAGTATTACTCACCATTTTGGGGTCCCAAAGCGATTTCCATGATTGTCGAACCCCAAGTTGTGCTTATATGTTGGTCGTCAAGACTCGCAGTTTGGGCCGATTCTGGCCCGTTTCTTGGACTATTACTCAGTTTTGGGGTCAC
>NW_025290482.1:0-1068 GCF_018294505.1 Triticum aestivum | reverse complement strand
GCCACCCAGTACTGGGGCGGGAGTTCGGGAGTATCGCCATAACTTGTATAACGGATGCTTTTCGAAGGTTGAGGTAGATGGTTTCCGAAGTTTTCTTGGTTATGTGTTGAAGGATGGATACAACTGGATGTAGGATTTGCTAGTTTGGGTGAGATATTGTGCTTCCCCTGTATCCCCAACACCTGATTGCATAACCGGAAAGGTTCGGGAGTTTCATAGGTGGGAAATCTAGTAGCTCTAGTTCTTCTTCCACGGATATTGGTTTGATATTGGGATTTCTTACCGATTATTCGTTCTTGAACCGTACCTTGTTGATTTATTTCTCTACCTTAATTCTTCGTGGCTTCGCAATTTATGGATATGTGATCATTTGAAGAGGAATGCATTCGTTCATTTTGTTCGGATGTGAAGACTATATGTTGCAATTTCCATTCCGTTGGATTCAGCTTCTATATTGTTGTCTATCTATGTGCTAATGGTGGTCAACCTCTTCAGGATGGCTCCTCCAACGCGCACGACTCCGAATCCTGATCCGCCTCCACCTCCGCCTCCTCCGGAAGCATGGCAAGCTGTGATGGCTGCTACTAATGCAAACACACAGTTGATCATGCAAATCCTTCAAGAGCGCAATCAAGGCAGTCAAGGGAATCAAGGCCATAATCAGCACCACTTTGCTACTCTGAACCAGTTCCTTGCTAATGGCCCAAAGACGTTCAGCGGTTGTGTTGAGGCTACCGATGCTGACGATTGGCTAGTGGATCTGGGCAAGCATTTTGAATGCAGCAACGTCAGGCCTGAAGATTTCGTCAAGTTCGCTTCTTTCCAGCTCAAAGATCAGGCTGCAGAGTGGTTCCAGCAGTACAAGGATTCCAGAGGTGGACGTGTTATCACTTGGGACGATTTCCGTCAAGATTTCCGCGCTCATCACATCCCTCAAAGTGTGGTTGAGAGTAAGCGTCAGGAATTCCGCAATCTGAAGCAAGGCTCTTTGTCTGTCTATGACTACAACAAGTTGTTCCAGAAGCTCGCCCGTTTTGCCAAGCAGGATGTTCCTGATGAGAAGAGCAT
>NW_025290481.1:0-1068 GCF_018294505.1 Triticum aestivum | reverse complement strand
TTCGAAAGAGATTGTCCGTTTTGTACACGAAGTGCATCCAGTTTTTGCCGTAACCCTCTCTACATTCTTGCACATGTTGTGTGGGTCAAATGATGATACCATGCCAATTTTCAACCTTTTCAGAGTTCATTTCAAATGCTTTCCAATTTCAGGGTCTTATAGCTCAAAATAATCAGTAAATGCATGAAAAATAACAAATGAAGTCAGAAAGGGTTGAAAATTGATGATGTGGCTTTGAATGGTGCATTTTGTGCACAGAAAAACTATGGAGTTCAAATAAGTTCAAAAAAATGAAATCCCTTTGTAACAGACGAGTTTCCATATGAAACCCAGATACTTCGAAAGAGATAGTCCGTTTTGTACATGAAGTGCATCCAGTTTTTGCCGTAACCCTCTCTACTTTCTTTCACATGATATGTGGGTCAAATGATGATACCATGCCAACTTTCAACCTTTTCAGAGTTCATTTGAAATGCTTTTCAATTTGAGGGTCTTATAGCTCAAAATAACCAGTAAATGCATGAAAAATAACAAATGAAGTCAGAAAGGGTTGAAAATTGATGATGTGGCTTTGAATGGTGCATTTTGAGCACAGAAGAACTATGGAGTTCAAATAAGTTCAAAAAAATGAAATCCCTTTGTAACAGACAAGTTTCTGTAATAAACTCTGATACTTCGAAAGAGGTTGTCCGTTTTGTACACGAAGTGCATCCTGTTTCTGCCGTAACCCTCTCTACATTCTTGCACATGCTGTGTGGGTCAAATGATGATACCATGCCATCATTCAACCTTTTCAGAGTTTGTTTGAAATTTTTTTCAATTTCAGGGTCTTATAGCTCAAAATAACTAGTAAATGCATGAAAAATTACAAATGAAGTCAGAAAGGGTTGAAAATTGATGATGTGGCTTTGAATGGTGCATTTCGTGCACAAAAAAACTATGGAGTTCAAATAAGTTCAAAAAAATGAAACCCCTTTGTAACAGACGAGTTTCCGTATGAAACCCTGATACTTCGAAAGAGATTGTCCGTTTTGTACACGAAGTGCATCCTGTTTCTGCCGTAACCCT
>NW_025290480.1:0-1068 GCF_018294505.1 Triticum aestivum | reverse complement strand
CATCCCCAAACATAATTCCTGCTCGTCCTCGAGTATGTAAATGTTAAAAACAGAATTTTTGATGTGAAATGCTGCCTAACATGTTCATCATATTATTTTCTTTGTAGCATGGACATATGAACTTTTAGATGATTCAAAGCAATAGTATATTATTTGACATGAATATCTTAATACTCAAGCATATCAATAAGCAACCATATCTTTTAAAACATCAACGCTAAAAAAAGTTATCCCTAACTCATCATGGTCAGGCATTGATCCATTCATGAAACACACTCAAATATTAGCTACATCCAGTGCTCAAGTATGATAATAGTGTTCCATAGTTGGTGCTTCATAAGAGAAGATAAAGACACAACAAAAGTAAAAAATGCATAAAAGTAAATAGATAGACCCTTCGCAGAGGAAAAACAGAGATTTGTAGAGGTGCCAGAGCTCAAAGCTTAAATTGAAATATAAAATTATTTTGGTTGCGTACATGTGAACCTTGTCCTTGTAGGTCGGGTAGCGGATCAGCGGTAGCGCCAATGCCCGATGGCAGGCAGCAGAGACGGGCGAGCTTGGGGGCAGACATGAGCACTATAGGTGAAGTAAGTGCCTGCGAGATTGCATCTCCCGGGCTGAGGCACATTCGACGGCAGCGACGACCAAGGGGGTGGCGGTGCAGAGCCAGGGATGAAGGAGAGCAAGAGAGGGATAGAAGATGGGGCTGCCACGGGGTTAGGGATTTGAGGGATTGGGGATTTTTGGTTTTTTCACAGAAAACACATCCATGCAAGATTGGCCAAATCAGAGAGGAGGTACGTGGCAGTCAACAGTTGTTCACGCCAGTCCTGTACCCTCCACGTAGGTGCCATACTGACTGTATTTTCACGTCAAATCATATTCAGTTATCTTATTGAGCGTATTTTAAAGTTCAGTGACCGTATCATGCTTTCATCGCAATTGCAGTGACTATGAGTGTATTTATCTCATGACATTTCCATAGCAAAAGAACGACCTCGGAGGATCGTACGAGATGTTGGACAGCATCCGGGCTAACCTGCACTAAGTGGATTTACTTTTTTT
>NW_025290479.1:0-1068 GCF_018294505.1 Triticum aestivum | reverse complement strand
AAGCGCCAATGAGTGGGCGGTGTTTGTGTAAAAAGAACCTCACTGCATGCGAACATCATCATTATTTGCATCACCCGAGGTAATAAAATTTTATTACGTAGTGCGTTTCTGGACAACCCTCACTTCGCAACTTGACACTTGTTGTCGAACAGCCTTATGCCGCAGAAATCGCTTTCCCGGGCAACAAATATATAACAACCGCATGTGATGTACGATGCGAAAGTCTTTCAGCACGACGAATACTGACATCCAAATATGAAAAGGGGAAGGAATTATTCAAGAAGTGGTCCCTACAAACTTTATAGTGCAGTGCAAATTCACCCTAACTTACGATGCCCTTTTGAGCTCTTCAATCCAACCATCTTCTTATGCCATTGGGTGCACATGAATTTAATACAACCCACCATAGAGCAATGGGATAGAAAAACCCTCTGGCTACACCTGAGAGCAATCAAAAGACCCAATAGCTCAGATCGATTGCGTTGCTTTCTTTACCCAGAATATGCAGCCAGTTGGAGCCCTATGGGCCATGCTTTCTAGTTTCTCATCTTCTTTCCACAAAACTTCTGCCAAATAGTGAGACGCGCGTCAGGACCAGGTGTGCTAATCATTCTGCATTTCAAATGGTACTAAATAGTACTACTCTGTCCCATAATATAAAATGTTTGATAAGACGTTTTTGCAGTTCAATTTAAACTGCAAAAACATCCTAAATTAAGGGACGGAGGGAGTACTATTTATTAAAGATTCGAGATTATTCAGACAGCAAAGAAAATTTGCTCAAATTCTTGTAGAAAAATCATTCTAAAGATGACATGCATGCCAAAAACAATTAATACAAGTCGAAATAATTTCAGGTACAGCAGGCACATATCCATTGCATTAGTACATAGAAGTAACAATAGTACAATGTTGGTGCAATTTTTGTAGGAACCGAACATAGCACTGCATAAGCAAGAGCTAGATCGAAGACCGCAAACACAAGAAGATCGAAACAACTTCAGTCAGATGAGCAATCGATCGATCGGGATGGTATATCGTTAATCCCTGCCATGCTTCTCGTTGCCC
>NW_025290478.1:0-1068 GCF_018294505.1 Triticum aestivum | reverse complement strand
CAATCTCGTCGGCTTGTGATCCTGGCATGGTTAGCAGCAATAGAAACACACAAGAATATGATCCTACAGACTACTAAGAAGTGGTGGTGGTGTATCACAAATCCGTCAAGCAAATCTCAAATTCTTACCAGTTCTTACCCAGCAGCAGGCGGTGATCGGCAACCGTTGTAGTCAAAAACTCTCAAAGCTTGGATAGAGCGATTACCAGGGAGAGTCAAACACACGACGTAGATGTATGTGGAGCTGGGAAGGCTTATAGTATGGTAGCAAAAAGGGTCAGCAATAATCAATTCAGAGATGCAAAGTTGAATAAACGCTCAACGACGGTACTGTGCTGGTCCTAGGCTAGACTGTGCTAGAGACGCGAGCCTAGAACACCAACAAAATCACGGCGCGGCACGTAAACAAGGGAAAAGCACACTCTGAATTTTTTTTTCGCTCTTCTTTTTTTTTGCGCTGTTTTTTTTGCGCTGCTTTTTTTTGCGAAAAATCACTATAATGGCGAGTGTCTCAAAACTCTTCTTAGCTCAAACTGACAGGATGGGCACGAAATTGTTTCGACCAATTTTTTTTTTTGACTGCCCGGACCCAAAAACTGGAAACGGGTCAAAAAAAACTTCCTATAATGGCACCTGTCTCAAAACACTCAGAAACACCTAAAAATAGGATAGCCAGAAAATTTTTCGAAAAATGCGTTTTCGAAAAATTTTGGGCCTAAACGGAGCGTGGCTACCCGACTCTTTTTTTTTCCGAAACCTACTCCGGCAAGGAAACACGAATCGGAATCTAGATGGATCTCGAAAACAAACCTAATATGCAAGGAACTCGGATTGGTGGTGGATATATGGTGGTGGTATATGGCAGCGGTGGTGGTAGTATATGGATATGGATTGGTGGTGGTATATGGACACGGATTGGTGGTGGTATATGGATACGGATTCGGAGCGGTGGTGGTAGATGGCAGGGGCTATGATGATGGTGCGGCGGCGGCGTGACAACTTATGACCAGAACTCGAAACTCTAAAAGACTAGACTCTAAGACCAGCAACTAGACACGACGATGCAACC
>NW_025290477.1:0-1068 GCF_018294505.1 Triticum aestivum | reverse complement strand
AGTTGAGGTACTCTGTTACCTTGACATATATGTTGGAGATATTATTATGACCCTAGGTGTCTTAGGGGATCATCTAGTAATTTAGCAATGCTTTTGTGTCCTAGTGTGATGATTCTGGCTTTATCCCCGAAAGCATCCCGTGATGCCACTTAGTAGTAGGTATTCTACTCCTTGGGTTTTGAACCCGAGATTCACCCTACTTACTTCATGTTGATAGTAATTGCTAGCTCCCTTAGGTTAATAGTAACCTTTACAGTAGTTCTCGAGGTCCGTGGTATATCCTTCTTCCAAATACCATGAACCACTTACGGCAAAAGTTTGTTGGATCAAAAGATCACAACAAGAGTGCTCTTGATGAGTTCTCCATTATATATTGCGACTCTGCCAGTTCTACCTTTCCGCATGGATTATCCGGAAGAAATATGTTGAACTTCGTTCGACATGCTAAACCATGCATCCACAACTCAGGAAATCATATGTTCTTTTGAGTTGTCCCTCTGTAGTTGTATTTGACCCTTGTCCAGCAGTTGATAGTCAAGTTGATGTCGTGCATTCGTGTTCACCGATGCTCGTTATTCTTGTGGTCCGTCAAGCCGTTCTAGTTCGGAATGACTAGGAGAAACAAACTCCAGTACCTCTTCCATATCCAGGATTGAGTCAAAGAAGTTGTATGCCGCAGATCAAATGCCAATCCAGCTTTTGGTTCTGTTCTACCTTGGAGTATTACCCCCTTTATGTCAGAATTGTCATGAGAACTGCACCAACTCTCATGAATTTTGACGTAGTGATACCTCTCACCATCATTAGTCATTCCTCGGCCCTCGTGTTGATGCGAGCGGAATACCGACAAATGAATTGTGATGTGTGAAATCAATACTCCCAGCAACCTCGTTGCTTGGTAGTTAAAGGGTAATAATTTCATTCTTAGCGTGTTGGTTTTTGAATCATCCTTCTAAGACTGATCGTGCTACCTAGTCCTTATTTCGGTGCACCCTTCGATTGATGAGTTAGGATCTTGTCAAGTCCTCACTCATTTGATCATATCGTCTTGCCCTCAAAAGCGAGATT
>NW_025290476.1:0-1068 GCF_018294505.1 Triticum aestivum | reverse complement strand
ATATGTCCCCTTGAGTTGTCCATCTTCATTTGTATTCCGACCATCGTCTATCAATTGATAGTCAGGAGTAATGGTGCATCTGTGTTATCGATGCTTATTACTCTTGTGGTACATCAAGCCATTCTATTCTGGAATGACTAGGAGAAACAAACTCCAGTACCTTGTCTATTTCCAGGATTGGGTCAAAGTAGTTGTGCTCCGCAGATCAAATTGCTAATCCAGCTTTTGTTCTGCTCTACCTTGGAGTATTACCATCCTTATATTAAGACTGTCATGAGAATTGCGCTAGCTCTTATGAATTCTTGACGCAGTAATACTTCTTGCCATCATTGTTCATTCCTCGGTTTCCGTGTTATTGTAACCGGAATGCCGACAAGTGAATCATGGTGTGTGAAATCAATACTGCTAGAAACTCCGTTGCTTGGTAGTTAAATGGACGATAACCTCATTCTTAGCATGTTGATTATTGAATCGTCACCCTAAGGTTGATTGTGCTACCTAGTCCTTATTTCCTGGTGGACTCCTCGATTGATGAGTTAGGATTTTGTTTAGTCCTTGCTCATTTGATCATATCGTCTTGCCCTGAAAAGCAAGATTGTTCTCGAGTTTAGTAACATATCGGTGGTTCGTGATTTTCCGAATATCCTCTCGGAAGTATCACCAGGTCATCACCTAACTGTTATGTTGAGCTCATGATCAAGTTGGTTTCTTGTAAACCACCCCTTCTCCAAGACTCTGTGTTGGATATCCCTGAGCTAGTTGGTTGAGCTAGACAACAACTTGGAGAGTTGGAAGATAAAAGCTTGTCTGACTTAGTTCATGTTAAGGGATATCTTCTTATGTGTGTGTTGAAGAAAGATGATATCACCATCGATTGGTCCTTGTGATCAGTTGTTGGATCTATTGTCTTGTCAAAACTTTGATTTGAGTATGGGCTATTGTCAAGTCAAATCAGAACCAACGATGTTCGTAATGTTGTCTTACTCATGGTTGATCCCTCGAGCATACACCATTCCATCTTTTGGTCTGACCAATACTATCACCTTGTTCACATAATGGCGGAATTCC
>NW_025290475.1:0-1068 GCF_018294505.1 Triticum aestivum | reverse complement strand
ATGGCATTCACATTTTTTGTTAAATAAAGCAGCTGAAGTACCTGGAATCTGAGAGTTCTGACAAAGCAAAGTGCTCTGTGGAGCACCGGGAATCTGTTGTACAGGTGGTGTCATTGGCTCAGCTCACATGCCTTGAATGGCGTATATAATAGACTTGTTTGCCTAGGACCCTGCTGATTATTCCATCTTGTAAGCTGACCAGGCTGCATCTTGGAGACATCAGTTTGTTGTGCTCCAAGCATTTGGTACGTTTGCATGCCCATCTCTTGTTGGTTGGCTCTCAAAATTTGATTCAACCTTGTCATCTGCGGCTGTCGCACTCCTATAGCACTATCATTTTTGCCAAGTAGGTGATTTTGCTGAGAATTTGGACCAACAAGTGGCTTGAACAAACGGCGGTATGTTTGTGTGCGGATTTTTGGAGGCCGAGCTCCACAGAGCTTGGTATTTTGAAAATACCAGAAAGCATATTTAGAAGTTCAAAAGATCTGAAAAAAAATCCATGGAAACATATATGTATTCCGCAAGAACGTTTTAAATTTCATTTAAAAATGTTGTGATTAGTAGGCTGTACAAAAAAAAGTCCAGCCCAACAACAAAAATAAAATGCCCGTTTAAAAATGTGTATTTGTCTTTTTTCTGTATGCCACATGTGAAAGTATAATGCTATGAAATTTCGCGCATACATAGTATACATGTGTATGTGTGTTCACGAATAAATCCAAAATATTTGCACTTTGGAAAAATGAAATTTGAAAACGAGCTCCCTGGTGCTCAGCCTCCGTTGACATTTTCCGCGGTATGTTCTTCCTTCCTTGCCTTCTCGAGAGATCACTTGTGTCCTGATCCTACCGCTATTGAATTTCTGTACCTATATTCCGGAAACAAGACAGATCTTCATGAAGACCTCCTATATTTGAATAAGATCGGACATTTCCACATTGAGGTGAAATGACATCGAGGAAAATAATACTGAGTTGAGCGTCTAGGCTCTAATACCAGATGTGGTGTCCTCTAGTCATGCATTATGTTTGCTATACCAAGGGTTGATGCGGATATGGATTAATG
>NW_025290474.1:0-1068 GCF_018294505.1 Triticum aestivum | reverse complement strand
TTAACGATGTTCCTGCAAAAGTTCTTTTTGACTCTGGTGCATCGCATTCCTTCATGTCATTTCCTTTTGCATCGGAGAACAATTTTAGCACTAGGGCATTACCTAGAGCTATGCAAGTCGTCTCTCCAGCTAAGCGACTAAGTTCCAGTATGGAGGTGCCGGATATTTCAATCTTGATGGGTGATTTCAAGTTTCTCGCTTCTCCTATGATTCTTGGCAACTCGGATATCGATCTTATTCTCGGGATGGACTGGCTCTCTAAGCATAAAGCTCAGCTTGATTGTGCAGCCAGGCAGATTCAACTGACTCATTCGTCTGAGGAGGTCATTGTATTTGCCACTCGGGATAATTCCATCCGGTTGTTTTCTCTCAATGAGAAGGGTGAATTGGATGCTATTTCGCGGATTCGGGTTGTTTGTGAGTATCAAGACGTCTTTCCAGAAGAACTTCCAGGGATGCCTCCGCACCGGCCAGTTGAATTCGTTATTGAACTTGAGCCTGGTACGGAACCTGTGTGCAAACGTCCCTACAAGCTCGGCCCTGAAGAGTTGAAGGAGCTGAAGAAACAACTCGATGAGCAAGAAAGATTGGGTCTCATTCGGCCTAGTACTTCTCCGTGGGGTTGTGGTGTTCTTTTTGTGAGGAAGAAGGATGGATCGAGTCGACTTTGTGTTGATTACCGTCCAGTAAACAAGAAGACCATCAAGAACAAATACCCACTTCCCAACATCAATGAGCTATTCGAACAACTCAAGGGTGCTCAAGTATTCTCCAAGCTTGATCTTCGTATGGGTTATCATCAGATTCGTATTCGTGAGCAAGATATTCCCAAGACGGCGTTCAGAACAAGCTTTGGTTCATATGAATACACCGTCATGTCTTTTGGCCTCGCCAACGCTCCTCCAACGTTCTCTCGCATGATGAACTTCATCTTCAACCCATACACCAATGAATTCGTTTTGGTCTATCTCGACGACATTCTGGTTTTCTCGAAGAACAAGGAAGATCATGCCAAGCACTTGCGTTTGGTTCTTGACAAGCTCAGAGAACATCAGTTCTACGCCAAGT
>NW_025290473.1:0-1068 GCF_018294505.1 Triticum aestivum | reverse complement strand
CAGGCCCACCTGTCTCCTAGGTGGTCTCAACCTGCCCTGTCGCTCCGCCACAAAGTAACAGTCGAGGGCCGTCGGGAACCCAGGCCCACCTCTACCGGGATGGAGCCACCTGTCCTTTCAGCCCCCTCGTCAGAATCACTTGCGGGTACTCAATGAGCTGACCCGACTTTAGTCACCATCTGTATAGTATGTATGTATGTATAGTATATACCCGTGATCACCTCCCAAGTGATCACGGCCCGATAGTATAGCAAGGCAGACTGACAAGAATGTAGGGCCAATGATGATAAACTAGCATCCTATACTAAGCATTTAGGATTGCAGGTAAGGTATCAACAGATGTAGCGACAATGTCAGGCTATGCATCAGAATAGGATTAACGAAAGCAGTAACATGCTACACTACTCTAATGCAAGCAGTATAGAGGAGAATAGGCGATATCTGGTGATCAAGGGGGGGGGGCTTGCCTGGTTGCTCTGGCAAGAAGGAGGGGTCGTCAACTCCGTAGTCGAACTCGGTGTCATCAGCGTCGGTCTCGTAGTCTACCGGAGATAAGAGGGGGAAGAAACAATTAATACAATGCAAACATAAACACGACGACGCGTGACGTGACAATGAGCGGTGCTAGGTGTGCCCTAACGTGGTATGAGGTGGTACCGGTTAAGGGGGGAAACATCCGGAAAAGTATTCCCGGGGTTCCGTGTTTTCGGGCAGAGGAGCCGGAGGGGGAAAGTTGCGAGTTCGCTAGGTTAGGGGTGTGCGGCGGACGAACGGACTGCGTATCCGGAATCGTCACGTCGTTCTGAGCAACTTTCATGTTGAAAATAATTTAATCCGAGTTACGGTTTATTTTCTATGATTTATCAAAGTTTTAGGCATTTTCGAAATTTATTTAATTATTTAAATTGAACATTATCCAGAACAGTGAAAGGTGATGTCAGCATGACATCACCATGACGTCAGCAGGTCAAACCCAGCTGACCAAGGTCAAACCTGGCCCGTGGGTCCAGCGGGGCCCACCTGTCATCCTCTGTTTAGGTTAGTTAGGGTTTAGCTAATCCAGTTACT
>NW_025290472.1:0-1068 GCF_018294505.1 Triticum aestivum | reverse complement strand
GTTTGCAACCGCGACAACACTTCCAGACTTGTGAGAGGCCGCCAATGCAAGATTTGGCGGCATGCTAGCCGCCGGCCACAGCCGTAGACGCGCGAAGGGCAATCCGCGTGGAGGGAATTTTTCGGATACTTCTCCATCACCAAAAATTATGAAAAAATACCATCGTTCCTATAGCACATGTGCCCACGTCTTGCAAAAAAAAATCATGATTTTATCGCGCTCCGAGTATTTAGTAATATTGACGCCGCATCGTTACCACAGAACGTCTACTACCGTGTCATCGCCGTCCGTGAGGGGGGCCACGCCCCGGAGACGCGTCCCGCCTCTTCGGACATGCCACCACACCACCCCGCATGTATGAGGGCCCAGTGCGACGCTCCGGTGGCATTGCTACCCCCAGTGCCCCCGTCCCGCCTAACCCTGTAGCGTTTGACCACGGGATCTACCCCTTTGACTTTGCACGGACGGGCTTTAACCAATGGACCTCCCCACCCGGTTGTGTTATGTCAGCCGAGAGGAACACTTTGGAGCAACATCCGGGGAAGACCCACAGCAAGATCCCCTCCGTGTAGACCCCACGCGTCCGTTTCCCCCCTCCAGGTGCCGGCGGCAGCGCCGTTCGTGAGGGGGGCACACCCCGGACACGCATGCCGGGCGTTTGCAACCGCGTAAACACTTCCAGACTTGTGAGAGGCCGCCGGCGCATGATTTGGCGGCATGCTAGCCCCCGGAGGCCGCCGGCCACAGCCGTAGACGCGCGAAGGGCAATCCGCGTAGAGGGAATTTTTCGGATACTTCTCCATCACCAAAAATTATGAAAAAATACCATCGTTCCTATAGCACATGTGCCGACGTCGTGCAAAAAAATCATGATTTTATCACGCTCCGAGTATTTAGTAATATTGACGCCGCATCGTTACCGCAGAACGTCTACTACCGTGTCATCGCCGTCCGTGAGGGGGGCCACGCCCCGGAGACGCGTCCCGCCTCTTCGGACATGCCACCACACCACCCCGCATGTATGAGGGCCCGGTGCGACGCTCCGGTGGCATTGCTACCCCCCCCCCC
>NW_025290471.1:0-1068 GCF_018294505.1 Triticum aestivum | reverse complement strand
GTTTGCAACCGCGACAACACTTCCAGACTTGTGAGAGGCCGCCAATGCAAGATTTGGCGGCATGCTAGCCGCCGGCCACAGCCGTAGACGCGCGAAGGGCAATCCGCGTGGAGGGAATTTTTCGGATACTTCTCCATCACCAAAAATTATGAAAAAATACCATCGTTCCTATAGCACATGTGCCCACGTCTTGCAAAAAAAAATCATGATTTTATCGCGCTCCGAGTATTTAGTAATATTGACGCCGCATCGTTACCACAGAACGTCTACTACCGTGTCATCGCCGTCCGTGAGGGGGGCCACGCCCCGGAGACGCGTCCCGCCTCTTCGGACATGCCACCACACCACCCCGCATGTATGAGGGCCCAGTGCGACGCTCCGGTGGCATTGCTACCCCCAGTGCCCCCGTCCCGCCTAACCCTGTAGCGTTTGACCACGGGATCTACCCCTTTGACTTTGCACGGACGGGCTTTAACCAATGGACCTCCCCACCCGGTTGTGTTATGTCAGCCCAGAGGAACACTTTGGAGCAACATCCGGGGAAGACCCACAGCAAGATCCCCTCCGTGTAGACCCCACGCGTCCGTTTCCCCCCTCCAGGTGCCGGCGGTAGCGCCGTTCGTGAGGGGGGCACACCCCGGACACGCATGCCGGGCGTTTGCAACCGCGTAAACACTTCCAGACTTGTGAGAGGCCGCCGGCGCATGATTTGGCGGCATGCTAGCCCCCGGAGGCCGCCGGCCATAGCCGTAGACGCGCGAAGGGCAATCCGCGTAGAGGGAATTTTTCGGATACTTCTCCATCACCAAAAATTATGAAAAAATACCATCGTTCCTATAGCACATGTGCCGACGTCGTGCAAAAAAATCATGATTTTATCACGCTCCGAGTATTTAGTAATATTGACGCCGCATCGTTACCGCAGAACGTCTACTACCGTGTCATCGCCGTCCGTGAGGGGGGCCACGCCCCGGAGACGCGTCCCGCCTCTTCGGACATGCCACCACACCACCCCGCATGTATGAGGGCCCGGTGCGACGCTCCGGTGGCATTGCTACCCCCCCCCCC
>NW_025290470.1:0-1068 GCF_018294505.1 Triticum aestivum | reverse complement strand
GAATATAGTGAAATCTAACATCAACGTGCTTTCTCCTCTCATGATACATTGGATTCTTTCTAAGATATATGGCACTTTGACTGTCAGAAAATATGGTAGGGCAAGATGAATCTCCACAAAGCTCAGTTTACAAACCTTTCAACCAGATAGCTTCTTTGCATGCCTCGGAAATAGCCATATACTCGGCATCAATAGTGGAACAAGCCACAATAGACTGCAAAGTTGCTCTCCAACTCACAGCACAACCACCAATGGTGAAAACATAACCTGTGAGCGATCTTCTCTTATCCAAATCACCAGCAAAATCAGAATCAACAAAACCAACAAGTCCATCTCTAGTTTTCCCAAACTTTAAGTAAGCATTAGAAGTACCACGCAGGTATCTGAAAATCCACTGAACTGCTTTCCAATGCTCTTTTCCAGGATTAGCCATGTATCTACTGACAACACTCAATGCATATGATAAATCCGGACGAGAACAAACCATGGCATACATAAGTGAACCAACTGCACTCAAGTAGGGAACTCTAGACATGTACTCAATATCTGCATCTGACTTAGGACATAAAGCTAATGATAATTTGAAGTGTGCAGCTAACGGAGTACTCACCGGCTTGGCATTATGCATATTAAAACGATGAAGAACTTTATCAATATATCCCTTCTGACTTAGATATACTTTTCCAGACGGTCTATCTCTAGATATTTCCATGCCAAGTATTTTCTTTGCTGCACCCAAATCCTTCATCTCAAATTCATCACTCAATTGCTTCTTTAGTTCATCAATATCTGACATACTCTTTGCAGCAATAAGCATATCATCAACATAAAGGAGCAAAAAAATAGTTGAACCATTGACAGTTTTTAAATAAACACAACTATCATAATTAGACCTTTTGAAACCTTGAGAGAGCATAAAGGTGTCAAATCTCTTGTACCACTGTCTAGGGGATTGCTTCAATCCATAAAGAGATTTCTTTAACTTGCAGAGAAGCTTTTCTTTTCCAGGAATAACAAAACCTTCAGGTTGTTCCATATAAATATCCTCTTCTAATTCTCCATGTAAAA
>NW_025290469.1:0-1068 GCF_018294505.1 Triticum aestivum | reverse complement strand
GGAGCCCCGCCGGCGAAGACCACCGGAGGTAGCCCCGCGCCCCGATCCGGTTTTCCCCTAATAAATCGATCCGGTTTATTTTAAAAAAAAAAACTAGATTGGTTTTTTTTCGGTTTTCTTATTTAACGAACGTTCACCGAACCGTTCGTTTCAATGAACGCGTTCGTTGGATTCGTTCTGTTAACGAACGTCCGTTATTTAAACCGTTCGTCGTTTTTCTTTTATTCGGATTTAATCCGTTATTTTTCTGATTCGATTTCCGATCCAATTTTCAAATCTGTTTTAATTCTTGCTCGTTTATCGGAATCAGGTGATTCAAGCGCCTGGAGTTTCGTAACGAAACCGCCGTTCCGACTAACCAACTTTCATAGAGTTTTGCTACTGTGAAACTTTGACCTAATTTCAGATTTCTAAACCGAGTCGTTCTCTCTCGAGTTCCGACTTTCGATGCCTTATTTGATTCGATTCTTTTGCAACCAGGGTTCTTAAGTTGAACTCTCTGGTTAGATCTTTTATTCGAGATTTCCCTGTGCATTAGATGAGTACTTATTGTATGCTTGTTGTTTGTCTGCGTTAGATTACCCGGAGTGCGCCGCTTGTTACTTCGAATCTCTAGGTCACGCGGATCATCAGCAAGGCAAGTAACACTTTGATCATATCTTTCCCACTACCCAGTTTTATTGCATTAGATCAAACCCTCAAACACTTGCATTGTAGGATCTAAATTAAATTGTGGGATTGGGAAGTAGAATTGAGGTAGTACCTATTACCTGTTACTTATGAAACCTTGGGAGTTACTTCTACGTTTGCTTATTATGCTATGCTATGCTAGTAGACGTGGATTGGGTGAGTGAATATCCATGACAGATGTGAGATTGTTAATTAATGGCTTATCTAAGGTGGCAACCTAAACACACATCTGGGTGGATTGAGGCACCTGATGTCTATCAGGACTTGCCTGTTTTTTTTGGACCGCCACCCAGGCTCAAAGGGATCATAAGATATTTCAAACTGGAAACTTCCGTGTGCAGCCACATGCTACTATGGGCTCTAGCATAGTTGACTAAG
>NW_025290468.1:0-1068 GCF_018294505.1 Triticum aestivum | reverse complement strand
AAACCTGTTGCATACTTTTCTGAAAAATTGAGTGGGCCTAGTCTGAATTATTCTACTTATGATAAAGAATTATATGCTCTTGTTCGGACTTTAGAAACATGGCAACATTATTTATGGCCCAAAGAATTTGTTATACATTCTGATCATGAATCTTTGAAACATATTAAAAGTCAAGCTAAACTGAATCGTAGACATGCTAAATGGGTTGAATTCATTGAGACTTTTCCTTATGTCATTAAACACAAGAAGGGAAAAGAAAATGTTATTGCTGATGCATTGTCTCGCCGCTATACTATGCTTTCACAACTTGACTTCAAAATATTTGGTTTGGAGACCATCAAAGATCAATATGTGCATGATGCTGATTTTAAAGATGTAATGCAGAATTGTAAAGAAGGAAGAATGTGGAACAAGTTCATCGTTAACGATGGATTTGTGTTTCGTGCTAACAAGCTATGCATTCCAGCTAGCTCCGTTCGTCTTTTGTTGTTGCAGGAGGTGCATGGAGGAGGATTAATGGGACACTTTGGCGTGAAGAAGACGGAGGACGTACTTGCTACACATTTCTTTTGGCCAAAGATGAGACGGGATGTTGAGCGTTTTATTACTCGCTGCACTACATGTCAAAAAGCTAAGTCACGACTCAATCCTCATGGTTTATATATGCCTTTGCCTGTACCTAGTGTTCCTTGGGAGGATATATCTATGGACTTTGTTTTAGGTTTACCTCGAACAAAGAAGGGGAGGGATAGCATATTTGTTGTCATGGATAGATTCTCGAAAATGGCACACTTTATACCATGTCATAAAAGCGATGATGCTGTTAATGTTGCTGATTTGTTCTTTCGTGAAATTATTCGCTTGCATGGTGTGCCAAATACTATTGTTTCAGATCGTGATACTAAATTTCTTAGCCACTTTTGGAGATGTTTATGGGCTAAGTTGGGGACTAAACTGCTTTTTAGTACTACTTGTCACCCCCAAACTGATGGACAAACTGAAGTAGTCAATAGAACATTGTCTACTATGCTTAGGGCTGTTTTGAAGAATAATAAGAAAATGTGGGAG
>NW_025290467.1:0-1068 GCF_018294505.1 Triticum aestivum | reverse complement strand
AGAGGGGGTAGTTAAGATAAAATAATTAAACTAATTAACAGGGGGGGCTGGCCCCACCTGTCATCGACCCAGAGAGGGGGGGGGTCCCGCCGTGGTCAACGTGGTCAGACCCACCGGCGGCTTGACGCCGGCGAGGCCAGACGCGGTGGTGCGCGTCGGAAACCAGCTACAGGGGCTCTTTTGGCGCGCAGGGAGCAACTACGGGGAGAGGGTGGAGTGGCGCATCCAACGGTGGTGGTGGCGGAGGCTGGGGTGGCCGGAGCTGCCGGCGGCGACCTCTTTTGCGGCTGCCGGAGCTCGGGTGTTCGCGGGACCGGCGCTGCGGTGTGCAAACAAGACGGTGGTCGCGCTAGTTTTACTCTACGGGACGCAACGAGTGCAACGGACGCAGGCGTGGGACCAAAAGGTCACCGGAGCTTCACCGGCGACGAGCCCGTGCGGCGGAGCGTCTCGGCTCCGGTAGAGGGGGCGGCTAGAGCTCAAAATCGAACTTGGGGTTAGGGGGAAACGGAGCAGGGACTCACGGGGATCGTGCAGGGAGGGTCAGCGAGCTCGGGGGCGCGCCGGAGTGGCCTAATTCGACGGAGAAGATCCTCGGTGGCCGGCGAGGGGGAAAACGTCGGGGGCGGCGTTCCGGGGCTCTTCTGGTCGCGTGAGACGACGAGGAGGACGAGGGAGGACTTGCGGAGCTCTGGGAGGCGTCGGGGAGGCGAGAGGGGGATGGTGGCCGCGGCGAACGGCGTCGGTGGCGACGGCTGTGTTCGGGTTCGGGCGAGAGAGAAAGAGCAGAGGGGCGGGGCCTCGAGGAAGAGTGAGAGGGGTCCGAGGGGGCTGCGTGGCGTCGCGGGAGGGAACCAGGGGAGGAGGAGGCAGCCAGGCAGGGAGGAGGTGGCCGGGGCGCGTGGCCGCGCGCGCCGGGCGCGTGCCCGCGTCCTTCTGGCGAGGGAAGAAGACGACAGGGGGGGTAGCGGTGGCGGGCTGGGCCAGCGGGAGGAGCTGGGCCGGGCAGGTAAGCAGGTAAGTGGCCCAGGTGGCCGTCTCCCTTTTTATTTTTGCTCTGTTTTATTT
>NW_025290466.1:0-1068 GCF_018294505.1 Triticum aestivum | reverse complement strand
CACGCAGAATACTCAGGTTAAACTTGACGAGCCTAGCATATGCAGATATGGCCTCGGAACACGGAGACCGAAAGGTCGAGCGTGAATCATATAGTAGATATGATCAACATAACGATGTTCACCATTGAAAACTACTCCATCTCACGTGATGATCGGTTATGGTTTAGTTGATTTGGATCACGTGATCACTTAGAGGATTAGAGGGATGTCTATCTAAGTGGGAGTTCTTAAGTAATATGATTAATTGAACTTAAATTTATCATGAACTTAGTCCCTGATAGTATCTTGCTTGTTTATGTTGATTGTAGATAGATGGCTCGTGCTGTTGTTCCGTTAAATTTTAATGCGTTCCTTGAGAAAGCAAAGTTGAAAGATGATGGTAGCAATTACACGGACTGGGTCCGTAACTTGAGGATTATCCTCATTGCTGCACAGAAGAATTACGTCCTGGAAGCACCGCTGGGTGCCAGGCCTGCTGCTGGAGCAACGCCAGATGTTATGAACGTCTGGCAGAGCAAAGCTGATGACTACTCAATAGTTCAGTGTGCCATGCTTTACTGCTTAGAATCGGGACTTCAACGACGTTTTTAACGTCATGGAGCATATGAGATGTTCCAGGAGTTGAAGTTAATATTTCAAGCAAATGCCCGGATTGAGAGATATGAAGTCTCCAATAAGTTCTATAGCTGCAAGATGGAGGAGAACAGTTCTGTCAGTGAGCATATACTCAAAATGTCTGGGTATAATAATCACTTGATTCAATTGGGAGTTAATCTTCCGGATGATTGCGTCATCGACAGAATTCTTCAATCACTGCCACCAAGCTACAAGAGCTTCGTGA
Organism: Triticum aestivum; assembly: GCF_018294505.1. Classification (NCBI taxonomy): domain Eukaryota; kingdom Viridiplantae; phylum Streptophyta; class Magnoliopsida; order Poales; family Poaceae; genus Triticum; species Triticum aestivum. Next base: position 227 of record NW_025290466.1, on the reverse strand, counting down.
TGAACTATAATATGCAAGGGATGAACAAGACTATTCCCGAGCTCTTCGCAATGCTGAAAGCTGCGGAGGTAGAAATCAAAAAGGAGCATCAAGTGTTGATGGTTAACAAAACCACTAGTTTCAAGAAAAAGGGCAAAGGAAAGAAGAAAGGGAACTTCAAGAAGAACAGCAAGCCAGTTGCTGCTCAAGATAAGAAACCCAAGTCTGGACCTAAGCCTGAAACTGAG
>NW_025290465.1:0-1068 GCF_018294505.1 Triticum aestivum | reverse complement strand
AAATTTCTTAGCCACTTTTGGAGATGTTTATGGGCTAAGTTGGGGACTAAACTGCTTTTTAGTACTACTTGTCACCCCCAAACTGATGGATTGTCTACTATGCTTAGGGCTGTTTTGAAGAATAATAAGAAAATGTGGGAGGAATGCTTGCCTCATATTGAATTTGCTTATAATCGTTCATTGCATTCTACTACTAAGATGTGCCCTTTTGAAGTTGTGTATGGTTTCCTACCTCGTGCACCTATTGATTTGTTGCCTCTTCCATCTTCGGAGAAGGTTAATTTTGATGCTAAACAACGTGCTGAATTGATTTTAAAAATGCATGATTTAACTAAGGAAAACATTGAGCGTATGAATGCTAAATATAAACTTGCTGGAGATAAGGGTAGAAAACATGTTGTGTTTGCACCTGGAGATCTTGTTTGGTTACATTTGCGTAAGGATAGATTTCCTGATTTGCGCAAATCAAAGTTAATGCCACGTGCTGATGGTCCCTTTAAGGTGTTAGAGAAAATAAATGATAATGCATATAAACTTGAGCTGCCTGCAGATTTTGGGGTTAGTCCCACTTTTAACATTGCAGATTTGAAGCCTTATTTGGGTGAGGAAGATGAGTTTCCGTCGAGGACGACTTCATTTCAAGAAGGGGAGGATGATGAGGACATCAATACAATTGTTACACCCACAGGCCCTGCTGCTATACATACTGGACCAATTACTAGAGCTCGTGCACGCCAACTAAATTACCAGGTACTTTCGTTTCTTGGTAATGATTCTAATGTTCATGAGAATATGATGCTGCCTAAATTGGATACATTTGTTTTGCTTACAAATGAAGGGCCTAGCTTGGAGAAGGATGAACATTGGAGCAAGAACAAGCATGGAGATGATGGCATGCGCAAGGGGAACAAGAACGGAGTTACAAGTGATGATTTCAGGACTTTGAAGCCACCATAATGGGTGCATGAAGCCTTGGACGAAATATACAAGATGCCACTTCATAAATTTCGTCCCGAGGCTATTTTAGGTGTTGCGTCATCTTATTATTGGGCCAGGCCCATGTAATTT
>NW_025290464.1:0-1068 GCF_018294505.1 Triticum aestivum | reverse complement strand
TCATGCTATAATTGTATTGTCCGGAAATCGTAATACATGTGTGAATACATAGACCACAACCTGTCCCTAGTAAGCCTCTAGTTGACTAGCTCGTTGATCAACAGATAGTCATGGTTTCCTGACTATGGACATTGGATGTCATTGATAACGGGATCACATCATTAGGAGAATGATGTGATGGACAAGACCCAATCCTAAGCATAGCATAAAAGATCGTGTAGTTTCGTTTGCTAGAGCTTTTCCAATGTCAAGTATCTTTTCCTTAGACCATGAGATCGTGCAACTCCCGGATACCGTAGGAGTGCTTTGGGTGTGCCAAACATCACAACGTAACTGGGTGACTATAAAGGTGCACTACGGGTATCTCCGAAAGTGTCTGTTGGGTTGGCACGGATCGAGACTGGGATTTGTCACTCCGTGTGACAGAGAGGTATCTCTGGGCCCACTCGGTAATGCATCATCATAATGAGCTCAATGTGACTAAGGCGTTAGTCATGGGATCATGCATTGCGGTACGAGTAAAGAGACTTGCCGGTAACGATATTGAACAAGGTATTGGGATACCGACGATCGAATCTCGGGCAAGTAACATACCGATTAACAAAGGGAATTGCATACGGATTGATTGAATCCTCGACACCGTGGTTCATCCGATGAGATCATCGTGGAACATGTGGGAGCCAACATGGGTATCCAGATCCCGCTGTTGGTTATTGACCGGAGAGGCGTCTCGGTCATGTCTGCATGTCTCCCGAACCCGTAGGGTCTACACACTTAAGGTCCGGTGACGCTAGGGTTGTAGAGATATATGTATGCGGAAACCCGAAAGTTGTTCGGAGTCCCGGATGAGATCCCGGACGTCACGAGAGGTTCCGGAATGGTCCGGAGGTGAAGAATTATATATAGGAAGTCAAGTTTCGGCCACCGGGAAAGTTTCGGGGGTTACCGGTATTGTACCGGGACCACCGGAAGGGTCCCGGGGGTCCACCGGGTGGGGCCACCTGTCCCGGAGGGCCCCGTGGGATGAAAGTGGAAGGGAACCAGCCCTTAGTGGGCTGGGGCGCCCCC
>NW_025290463.1:0-1068 GCF_018294505.1 Triticum aestivum | reverse complement strand
AAAGTTTGAGACATGCGAACCATGTCTATTGGTGTATATGCATGAAGAAACTCCATGCAAATGGACCGTTTGGACTCACTTGATTTTGAATCACTTGAGATATGCAAATCATACCACATGGGCAAGATGACTGAAAAGCCTCGTTTTCAGTAAGATGGAACAAGATAGCAACTTGTTGGAAGTAACACATTTTGATGTGTCCAATCCAATGAGTGCTGAGGCATGCAGTGAATATCGTTATGATCTTACTTCACAGATGATTCGAGTAGATGTTGAGAATATTTACTTGATGAAACACAAGTCTGAATTATTGAATGGTTCAAGTAATTTCAGAGTGAAGTAGAAGATCAGTGTGACAAGAGGATAAAATGTCTATGATATGATCATAGAGATGAATATCTGAGTTACGAGTTTTGGCACACAATTAAGACATTGTGGAAATTGTTTCACAATTAATACCGCCTGGAACACCATAGTGTGATGGTGTGTCCGAACATCATAGTTGCACCCTATTGGATATGGTGCGTACCATGATGTCTCTTATCGAATTACCACTATTGTCCATGGGTTAGGCATTAGAGACAACCACATTCACTTTAAATAGGGCACCACGTAATTCCATTGAGATGACACCGTATGAATTATGGTTTAGAGAAACCTAAGTTGTCGTTTCTTAAAAGTTTGGGGCTGCGACGCTTATATGAAAAAGTTTCAGGTTGATAAGCTCGAACCCAAAGCGGATAAAATGCATCTTCATAGGAAAACCAAAACAGTTGGGTATACCTCCTAATTCAGATCCGAAAGCAATATGGATTGTTTCTTGAATCGGGTCCTTTCTCGAGGAAAAGTTTCTCTCGAAAGAATTGAGTGGGAGGATGGTGGAAACTTGATGAGGTTATTGAACCGTCTCTTCAACTAGTGTGTGGCAGGGCACAGGAAGTTGTTCCTGTGGCACCTACACCAATTGAAGTGGAAGCTTGTGATGTTGATCATGAAACTTCGGATCAAGTCACTACCAAACCTCGTGGGATGACAAGGATACGTACTACATCAGAGTGGTACGTAATC
>NW_025290462.1:0-1068 GCF_018294505.1 Triticum aestivum | reverse complement strand
CATTTGACCCACATAGCATGTGCAAGAATGTAGAGAGGGTTACGGCAAAAACTGGATGCACTTCGTGTACAAAACGGACAATCTCTTTCGAAGTATCAGGGTTTCATAAGGAAACTCGTCTCTTACAAAGGGGTTTCATTTTTTTGAACTTATTTGAACTCCATAGTTTTTCTGTGCTCAAAATGCACCATTCAAAGCCACATCATCAATTTTCAACCCTTTCTGACTTCATTTGTTATTTTTCATGCATTTACTAATTATTTTGAGCTATAAGACCCTGAAAATGAAAAGCATTTCAAATGAACTCTGAAAAGGTTGAAATTGGCATGGTATCATTATTTGACCCAGATAGCATGTGCAAGAAAGTAGAGAGGGTTACGGCAAAAACTGGATGCACTTCGTGTACAAAACGGACAATCTCTTTCGAAGTATCAGGGTTTCATACGGATCCTTGTCTGTTACAAAGGGATTTCAATTTTATTGAACTTATATGAACTCCATAGTTTTTTTATGCTCAAAATGCACCATTCAAAGCCACATCATAAATTTTCAACCCTTTCTGACTTCATTTGTTATTTTTCATGCATTTAATGATTATTTTGAGCTATAAGACCCTGAAATTGGAAAGCATTTCAAATGAACGCTGAAAAGGTTGAAAGTTGGCATGGTATCATCATTTGACCCACATAGCATGTGCAAGAATGTAGAGAGGGTTACGGCAAAAACTGGATGCACTTCGTCTACAAAACGGAGAATCTCTTTCGAAGTATCAGGGTTTCATACGGAAACTCGTCTGTTACAAAGGGGTTTCATTTTTTTGAACTTATTTGAACTCCATAGTTTTTCTGTGCTCAAAATGCACCATTCAAAGCCACATCATCAATTTTCAACCCTTTCTGACTTCATTTGTTATTTTTCATGCATTTACTGGTTATTTTGAGCTATAAGACCCTGAAATTGAAAAGCATTTCAAATGAACTCTGAAAAGGTTGAAAGTTGGCATGGTATCATCATTTGACCCACATAGCATGTGCAAGAATGTAGAGAGGGTTACGGCAAAAACTGGAT
>NW_025290461.1:0-1068 GCF_018294505.1 Triticum aestivum | reverse complement strand
TCAAAATGGATCAAGCGAAGAAAGGGTTCTTGCCTGTGTTACAAGGTGTGAAATTGAGTAAGACTCAATGCCCGACCACTGCAGAAGATAGAGAGAATATGAAAGATGTTCCCTATGCATCTGCCATAGGCTCTATCATGTATGCAATGCTGTGTACCAGACCTGATGTGTGCCTTGCTATAAGTTTAGCAGGGAGGTACCAAAGTAATCCAGGAGTGGATCACTGGACAGCGGTCAAGAACATCCTGAAATACCTGAAAAGGACTAAGGATATGTTTCTCGTATATGGAGGTGACAAAGAGCTCACCGTAAAAGGTTACGTTGATGCAAGCTTTGACACTGATCCGGACGATTCTAAATCGCAAACCGGATACGTGTTTACATTAAACGGTGGAGCTGTCAGTTGGTGCAGTTCTAAACAAAGCGTTGTAGCGGGATCTACATGTGAAGCGGAGTACATAGCTGCTTCGGAAGCAGCAAATGAAGGAGTCTGGATGAAGGAGTTCATATCCGATCTAGGTGTCATACCTAGTGCATCGGGTCCAATGAAAATCTTTTGTGACAATACTGGTGCAATTGCCTTAGCAAAGGAATCCAGATTTCACAAAAGGACCAAACACATCAAGAGACGCTTCAACTCCATCCGGGATCTAGTCCAGGTGGGAGACATAGAGATTTGCAAGATACATACGAATCTGAATGTTGCAGACCCGTTGACTAAGCCTCTTCCACGAGCAAAACATGATCAGCACCAAGGCTCCATGGGTGTTAGAATCATTACAGTGTAATCTAGATTATTGACTCTAGTGCAAGTGGGAGACTGAAGGAAATATGCCCTAGAGGCAATAATAAAGTTATTATTTATTTCCTTATAATCATGATAAATGTTTATTATTCATGCTAGAATTGTATTTACCGGAAACATAATACATGTGTGAATACATAGACAAACAGAGTGTCACTAGTATGCCTCTACTTGACTAGCTCGTTAATCAAAGATGGTTATGTTTCCTAACCATGAACAATGAGTTGTTATTTGATTAACGAGGTCACATCATTAGTAGAATG
>NW_025290460.1:0-1068 GCF_018294505.1 Triticum aestivum | reverse complement strand
GACCTCGCCCGAGCTCGCCGTCACCGGAGATCCCCTTCAACGCCGTCGCCGCCTCAGCTCGTCCCCGACCCCGCCGGTGGCCTCTACGGGAGCGCTGTGAGCCTAGCTACTCCTCCGACCCTCCCTCTCTCATTCCCGAGCCGTGTAGCCACCGCACGAGGATCACACGCCCGCACCGCCGCGGATCTCGTCGCCGACGTGCTTCCGGCCACCCTCCGGCCACAAGCTGGTGTCCATCTTACTCACCGAGTCCCGCAGCACCTAGCTAGCCACTCCCCGAGCCTCACCGACCCCTCTAGCACCAAGTTCATCTTCGGCCGAACCCCGGTGGCCGCCAAAGTCGTCGCCGGCGCCAACTCCGGCCACCCCGACCCCAACGGACTCCACCAAGAGCTGCGGCTTGTCCTCAGCTCCACTCCGGTGGTCTCCGCGACCCATTTGGTGGCCGAAATGGCCAAAACCACTCCCGCCGCCACGTCGGGCTCGCCGGTGGCTAAACGCCGGCGCCGCTGGCATTGACTTTGACCACGGGTGGGCCCTGGTTGACTCCCCTGAGTCAATGACAGGTGGGGCCCAGCCCTGTTAATTAAACAGGATTAGTTTTAATTAAACTTTAATTAAAATAATCACCCTGACATGCGGGACCCACTGTCAGGTTTGACCCTGACGTGTTCCGTTGACCTGCTGACGTCACACTGACGTCAGGCTGACGCAATAATGATTTTCTGGAATTATTCTAATATAGGAAATTCCAGAATATAATTTTAAACTTCAAAAATTCATAACTTTTATTCTGTAACTCCAAATCAGACAAATTATATATGAAAAATGATCAGAAAAATCCAATCTATCCATCTGTACTATTTTCATGCATGACTAAACAAGTTAACTTGATGTTTAATGCAGAACAAGGAAAAGCACTTTAAAAGGCCATGTTTGAGTTTGAAATTTGAATCTTTGATTCAAATTGGTTCAAACCCTTCTGGTTTTAGTTGCATTAGCCCAACACACTCATATTGCCATGTTTCATGCATGCATCATATTGTTGCACATTGTTTGGTGATGGTT
>NW_025290459.1:0-1068 GCF_018294505.1 Triticum aestivum | reverse complement strand
ACATGTACACCTTGTCTCTTTTGTTAGCCACATTTCAGATTAAGCAACGCCGAGGACGGCTTTATTTTCAAGAAGGGGAGGATGATGAGGACATGACTACCTTGGATATGACCAAAAATATTGCATATATGCATATTTGTCAGGTGATTTCTAGTGCAAACTATTCAATAATCTATTTATGTTATCCAGAACAAAAATACTTCACACACTTTTGTGTTTTGTCTAATTGCAGGTGTATGGGACATTTGTACAATCCACATATGAAGATAAGGAAGAAAGAGATGTTTATTTGCTGTCCAAAAAGTTCTTTCACGTCACTTTTGGCCCAAGAGAAGATAGAGTCCAAGTCTCTCACGTTCTGGATTCAGATTCGGACTGCACAGACATACCTGACTCAAAATGCACACAAGTTTTTCATATGGACTCCGAATTGGGTGATTCTTTTTTTGTTGGAAACTAGATTTCGTGCACTTTCCAACCCAATTGGAATCAGCTTCAAATTCGTCCGGAGCGTTGAGTTGTGGACGAAACAATCTGATGCTGCAGCAGAATCCGAGTCAAACTACAAGTCCAAAGGTGTTACATCACCTCCACTTGGGCCCATGAGCCTTGTACGAGCTAGGGTTAGTTTTAGGCTGCCTTGGGACGTCCTCCCACCTCCTTGGCCGCCACCCCTTGCTCCTATATAAGTAGATCCATCTAGTAGCTTTTTCCTTGGGATTTGTTTAGTTAAAAGTTAGCCAACGCAACTTCGTGTACTTCGTTTGTGTCCAACGACCAGACCAAGACCGCTTACGGATCCCCACCATTATCAATACCTCATATATATTTGCAATATTCAGATTGCTTTATCATATTCTTGCTCGTTCTTCGATTGCTTGCAGGAATAGACCTTCGTGGTCAGGCTGACCGTGCTTCCGGCATCGTCAGTAACCTCAGGAGATTGGTTTAGCGATTGCTAAGGCGCAACGTCGTGCACGTTTGTAGTCGGATCGTCAAAGTCGTCTCCACCAAATCGATAGTTATCATCTCATCGAAAGATCGGGACACCCTCGCCTCTATCACCGG
>NW_025290458.1:0-1068 GCF_018294505.1 Triticum aestivum | reverse complement strand
TGGATGGAGTCTTCCTCAACCTCTCCCTCTCTCCTTGCTGGATCAAGGCGTGGGAGACGTCACCGGGCTGTACGTGTGTTGAACGCGGAGGTGTCGTCCGTTCGGCACTTGATCATCGGTGATCTGAATCACGACGAGTACGACTCCATCAACCCCGTTCACTTGAACGCTTCCGCTTAGCGATCTACAAGGGTATGTAGATGCACTCCCCTTTCTACTCGTTGCTGGTCTCTCCATAGATAGATCTTGGTGTTACGTAGGAAATTTTTTGAATTTCTGCTACGTTCCCCAACAGTGGCATCATGAGCTAGGTCTATTGCGTAGATTCTTTGCACGAGTAGAACACAAAGTAGTTGTGGGCGTTGATGTTGTTCAATATGCTTACCGTTACTAGTCCAATCTTGTTTCAACGGTATTGTGGGATGAAGCGGCCCGGACCGACCTTACACGTACTCTTACGTGAGACAGGTTCCACCGATTGACATGCACTTGGTGCATAAGGTGGCTAGCGGGTGCCAGTCTCTCCCACTTTAGTCGGAACGGATTCGATGAAAAGGGTACTTATGAAGGGTAAATAGCAATTGTCATATCACGTTGTGGTTTTGCGTAGGTAAGAAACGTTCTTGCTAGAAACCCATAGCAGCCACGTAAAACATGCAAACAACAATTAGAGGACGTCTAACTTGTTTTTGCAGGGTATGCTATGTGATGTGATATGGCCAAAAGGATGTGATGAATGATATATATGTGATGTATGAGATTGATCATGTTCTTGTAATAGGATTCACGACTTGCATGTCGATGAGTATGACAACCGGCAGGAGCCATAGGAGTTGTCTTTATTTTTTGTATGACCTGCGTGTCATTGAAGAACGCCATGTAACTTACTTTACTTTATTGCTAAACGCGTTAGCCATAGAAGTAGAAGTAGTCGTTGGCGTGACAACTTCATGAAGACACGATGATGGAGATCATGATGATGGAGATCATGGTGTCATGCCGGTGACGATGATGATCATGGAGCCCCGAAGATGAAGATCAAAAGGAGCAAAATGATATTGGCCATAT